>NC_137619.1:1848096-1913096 GCF_963280865.1 Gymnoscopelus braueri | reverse complement strand
AGCAATTAAGTTTGTGTTGAGTTTTGGTTTGATTGGTCCAATGTTTCAGATAGGCATCTTTTGTTAGTTTATCAATTTGGTTTACTCTAATTAGTGGCTGCAAAGCAGTGCTGGTCTGAGGTTGAGGTTGGACACTGTTGGGTGTTAAGTGATCAATAAGTCTCAGGACAAGTTGACAGAAGGGACTCTTTTGAGGCTTCCTCTCCTGGGCTTGCAAGGCCTGGAAGCTCAGGGTGTCTTGGGGGCTTGATTTAAGATGTAACCAAAATTTAAGTGTTCTTTTTCTAATGTTAACAATTAATGGGTAACGGCCTAATTCTGCCCTGCATGCATTGGTTGGGGTTTTCCTTTGGATGTTTAATATGGATCTACAGAATTCTGCATGCAGGGTCTCTGTGGGATGTTTGTCCCATCTAGTGTAGTCCTGATGACTGAGTGGACCCCAAACTTCACTGCCATAGAGGGCGATTGGTTGAATTATACTGTCAAATATTTTTATCCAAATTCTAACTGGTATATCAATTTTGTAAAACTTTCTTTTAATAGCATAAAATGCTCTACATGCTTTCTCTTTCAGTGCATTCACTGCCAGACCAAAATTACCTGAGGCACTGATTTTTAGTCCCAGGTAATCATAATACAGGGTGTGATCTAGAAGTGTGTTTCCTAATTTGAATTGATATTTGGTTTCCTGAGATATGGGTTTCTTTTGGAAAATCATGACTTTAGATTTGTTCAAGTTGACTGTCAGGGCCCAGTCCTGACAGTACTGCTCCAACAAGTCTAGGTGCTGCTGCAGTCCTTGTTGTGTGGGAGACAGCAACACCAGGTCATCAGCATAAAGCAGGAATTTGACTTCCTTATTGTTAAGGGTTAGGCCAGGGGTTCCAGACTGCTCCAATAATAATGCTAAATCATTAATGTAGATGTTAAATAGTGTTGGAGACAAACTGTTGCCCTGAAAAACACCTCTCCCTTGAGTGAAGAAATCTGTAGATTTGTCACCAATTTTCACTCCACATTTGTTATTGATATACATTGACTTAATAATGTCATACATTTTACCCCCTACACCAATTTGCAGAATTTTGTAATACAATCCCTCTTGCCAAATAGAATCAAATGCCTTTTTAAAATCAATAAAACATGCAAAAATGTTACCCTTGCTTTTTTGGTGTACATGATTATTAATTAGAGTATGTAGAGTGTAAATATGGTCAGTAGTGCGGTGATTTGGTAAAAAGCCAATTTGCCCTTTGCTCAGGACATTTTGTTCCGTAAGGAAGGCCAGCATCCGGGCATTCATAATGCTGCAAAACACCTTCCCTAGGTTACTGCTCTCACACATATGCCTCTGTAATTGTTAGGATCCCATTTATCTCCACTCTTATATATTGGGGATATAAGCCCTCGGCTCCAGATCTCAGGAAAGCAGCCTGATTGAAGGACGAGATTGAACAACTTGAGCAGGGCCTGTTTGAGCTCAGGGCTACTGTATTTTAACATCTCTGACCTGATGCCGTCAGGGCCACATGCTTTGCCAGATTTAAGCTTCTTTATGTTGTCTTCTAAATCTTTCATTGAAATTGGATAGTCGAGGGGATTCTGATTCGTTTTTATTGTTGATTCTAGGATTGCCAATGTGTCTCTAATTTGTTTTTGTTGACGATTGAGATCGTTGGGTGATATTTGCTCATACAGTTTTTCAAAATGGTCTTTCCAAATGTGACCATTTTGTAATGCTGGGTTTTCTTTTTTGCTCTTTAAGTTGTTCCATCTTTCCCAGAATTGATTTTGATTAATGGACTCCTCAATTTCCCTTAGTTTATGATCATAATATAGTTTTTTCTTATGTCTTATTACATTTTTATATTCTCTCAGTGTTTCAACATAGTTTTGACGCAGGTCTGTGTCTTTTGGTTGCCGGTGTTTTAGGTTGGACTGCTGTCGTAATGTTTTTCTGATATCTTTGCAGTCTTTGTCATACCACTCTTCCCTTTTCAGTCTCTGTTTGGATGCAGAACTGTTCTTGGTAAGTTCTGCTTTATTGGCTGATTTATTATAGATTTTATTTATTTGATTAACAGCCATGGTTAATTGATTTGGTTGAAACTGTTGAGAGAGGAATGTGTTAATTAGATCAGAGATTTCAGGTGAGGTAATTGCATTTTTAAATGTAACTTCACCATCAGGAGTCCATTTGTATTTATTATTTATTTTATGTAATTTGCAGGGCTCTGGTTGTGTTGTGATCTTATGCACAGCTGGCTTTATATATACATTGATTTGACAGTGGTCTGATAGAGGGGTCTGTGGTCTGACAGTGAATGCACTGATGAGGGAGGGGTCCATGTCAGTGATGGCATAGTCGACTACACTAGTCCCAAGAGCTGAACAATAGGTGAACCTTCCCAAAGAGTCCCCTTTCATTCTGCCGTTAAGCATATATACACCTAATGAGCGACACAGATGTAAAAGCTCTTTCCCCAGTTTGTTGACAACAAGGTCTAGATTGTGTCTGTGTCTAGTGGTGGGGCTGAGGTGTAGAGAGGACTGTCCAAAGATGTGACTGTTACCAGCAGGATCCACTATGTCAGGCTCACATCCGGTTCTAGCATTTAAATCACCAACCAGTAGGACATTACCCTGGGCCTGGTAATGCCCCAGCTCTGTATGGAGATCCTCAAAAAAATTATCATTATAATATGGCGACTCAAGCGGAGGCGTGTATGCCGCACATATATATAAATCATTATCACATTTGGCAATATTTTTGTTTAGCTTAAGCCAGACGTGTGTTGTTGCTTTTTTAATTATATTTAGATGAGATGACAAGTCCTCTTTATACCACACAATAACTCCACCCGAATCTCTACCATGACGTATGTGTTTGTTTTTGAGGGATGGTAGTAGAATTTCTCTATAGTTTGGGGGACAGCCGGTGTATATGTCATCACGACACCATGTTTCTAATAATATGACAATATCTTGACCTTTGATGCTAGAGATGAATTCTGGGTCTGTACTCTTCAGTCCAAAGGCCGAGGAGCACAGACCCTGAATGTTCCATGAACTAATAGATATAGATTGCATTAATAATCAATTACAAACAGATCAAATACAGTGGCAAGTAAAACGTATGGAAATCAAAATTCTAAAGTAAAAGGTTCAATACAATACACGAAGTACAGCATTTGGGAACTAAGGAGCAGGCAACAGCCTGTATTATTATCATTATATATTTTTTAAATGTTTTTACCCAAGAATCCTAAATATTAGTTGTAGCAGCTGTTTCACCTCTCCGATGTTTGAGTTGTTGGCTACTACCTGTGCGTAGGTAGGCTGCATCCCGGGGTGTGGCACGGTTTGAACAGAGTCAGGCTGTGCTTCTGCATATGCTGCTCCAGATAAGTGCTCTCGAGGCCTGGCACTATTGCCTGCCTGATGTCTAGTGGGTGGCACTCTGCTGGGTTGGTCTCCAGTTGACTGGGTTCTTGTAGACTGGGTTCTGGCAGGCTGTTCTCTGGTAGGATGTTCTCTGGTAGGCTGTTCTCTGGTAGGCTGTTCTCTGGTAGGATGTTCTCTGGTAGGCTGTTCTCTGGTAGGCTGTTCTCTGGTAGGATGTTCTCTGGTGGGCTGTTCTCTGGTAGGATGTTCTCTTGTAGACTGGACTCTGGTAGGTTGGACTCCGGTAAGCTGGGCTCTGGGAGAATGGGCCTTGGCAGACTGGCCTCCGGTACGCTGAGCTCTGGTAGGCTGGACTCTGGTGAGCTGGGCTGATGTCAGGCTCCTCTCCTTTGGCCAGTGTGGTGCGCGCTGGTGTCTCTGGCTGAGCCGTGGTGGTCCTGTGGTGGAGTGTGTGGCTGAGGGCTCTTCATCAGCTGCTGACCTTCCCAGGTCCTCAGCAAACATCCAGACATGCTCCCGGTCCAGGTGAACGTGGTCATATAGGTGTTCAGATGTCAGAGTGGGGTGATGGGCAATGCTGACATTGTTTAGTGTTGCACATCCAGAGGTGATCAGCCTGTTTATGTTGTGGATCAGGTCCCAGGGGAAGTCATTCCGTGGCAGCAGAGTGGAGATAATGATTTTGGCCCTAGGAAACTCCCTGCACGCTTTCTGAGCCACTTTGATGACAGCCTCTGACACACTCTCTCCCTTATGGTGCAGGTCATTGGTTCCAGTGTGGATGATGATGTTGTCAGGGTCACGAAGGTGATTGTGACAAAGGAGTTCGAGGGCTTTGTCAGTGTGAGGACACCAAAACTTCCCCACTATGTGGCGAGGGAACATCTTCTTGTGCTCCATAAATTTGCCATTGGAGTCTATGAGGATTGCCGTCTTAGGGGGCTGGTGACCGAATGGTCCCTGTTCCTCTGTGATTGTCTCTACTCTGGCTGGGAGAGGAGCTGAGTGCAAGGCTGGAGGGCCTGTGTTGTTTTGTAGACGGCTGGGTCGTATGGACTCTGCTGCTTGGCTGCTGGGGCCAGTCTGTGAAGGACTAGACTCTGCTGCTTGGCTGCTGGGGCCAGTCTGTGGAGGACTGGACTCTGCTGCTTGGCTGCTGGGACCAGTCTGTGGAGGACTGGACTCTGCTGCTTGGCTGCTGGGGCCAGTCTGTGGAGGACTAGACTCTGCTGCTTGTCTGCTGGAGTCAGTCTGTGAAGGACTAGACTCTGCTGCTTGGCTGCTGGAGTCAGTCTGTGGAGGACTGGACTCTGCTGATTGGCTGCTGGAGTCAGTCTGTGGAGGACTGGACTCTGCTGATTGGCTGCTGGAGTCAGTCTGTGGAGGACTGGACTCTGCTGCTTGGCTACTGGGGCCGGTCTGTGTTACATGGCTGCTGGAGCTCGTCTGTGAACCTGTGTCTATAGTGTGAGTTGGAGGGTGCTGCTCTGTTGCTTCCATCCTAAGCAGCTTCTCCTCCAGATTGACAAGGTGTGTGTCTCTCTGTTCCATCTCTTTTTTCACCTCATACAGTTCATGTCTGAGAGTTTGATTTATTCTGTGGAGCTCATTTATATTTTCTCTCAGCTGTCCAACAACAAAATTGGTTTCCTCTTTTAACAGTTTAATGTCTTCTTTCAGCTGTTGAATTGTGTCAGACTCCGACTGCTTGTTTTCTTTGAATTCTATGATCTCTACCTCAAGGAGGGAAAGACACTCCTGAATGCGCTGCATGGACACTGCCGGTGTCCTTGGAGTGTGAGGACTGATGGAGCAGGCAGGTGTAGCAGGGACCTGGGAGGTTGGAGCAGGTCTGGGAGTTGAAGGCTGGGAGGGTGAGTCTGGTGGAGCTGTAGGTGCTGTTCTTAAAGGCACAGCATCTTTCTTCTCACCAGCCAGAGTTCTCAGTCTGCTGAAGTCCTTTTCAAACTCCTCCAGTTTTGTCTGGGACCCTTGAACCATCACTATGCCTGTGTTGTGGAAGTTGATGTTGAATTTTGGTACAGTATCTGTGTATAGCTGTCGGATGGATTTGTTGCCAATCATTTTAAGGTCATTATATTGTTCACGGAGTGTAGAGTGCCAAGCTTCTGGGTCCTCTGTATAGAACAACAGGTCTGTGATGACTGCTTGGTCACATTGCATTTTATAATCTGCTCTGAGTGTTTCAGGATGCTCTCTGAGCAGCTTACCTCTGTATTTCTTTCTCCCTGTTTCAGAGTTAATGTCCTCTGGGTATTGAATCACCATATTATATAAACTGCATCCATCTGCTTTCAGTAGTTTTGGATCCATCTTCTTCTTATAATTTTTTTTTTTAAGAAGAAGAAAAAAAAAAAAAAAAAAAAGAAAGAAAAAAAAAAAAGGGGGAAAAAAGGGGAAACAATCACAGCAGGCAGGCTACTTGGTAGTACTTAGCTTCTCCCACAGTTTGTTGACAGTTCTGTGATTAATCCTTCTTATTCTCTTTTCCTGTTGTTTTACCTCCTCTCTTGCATTCTTTTAGTAGTTTTGTCCTATGTGTTGCCTGGAGTCTCCATTCAGTTGGTTCTGTGTTGTTCTGTAGCAGTTGTTAGCTGAAAGTTGGAAGTACTGCTAGCTAGCTAGGTAGCTAGCTTCTTTGTTGACTGATTTTAGAAGACCAGTTTCTTCAATCAACTTGTAACTTTACCAACTTGTTCCCAAGATCTTTATCTTTAATTTAACATAAAACTTGCCACTAAATTCGATCTAAAAGTAATCAAAGTAATTAAATCATTTTCTGAAGCAGGAGCTCATGCTTTCTGCCTCTCTCTCTCTCTCTCTCTCTCTCTCTCTCTGTGTGTGTCTCTCTCTCCCTCTCTCTCTCTCTCTCTCTCTCTCTCTCTCTCTCTCTCTCTCTCTCTGTGTGTGTCTCTCTCTCCCTCTCTCTCTCTCTCTCGTTCTTTGTATCTCTGTCCTAAATCACTTGCATCTTTCACTCACACTGCTTCTGTATTTTTCTGGCCCTGACTCTCTCTCTGTCTCTGTGTGTGATTGCTCCTCTGGATGGACTGTATGAGACGGTGCACTGACTCCTGTTGAGCTGCAATGTCCTCTTACATTTCTCTTACAATTACACGCGGTCCATCTCCAGACAAATCCAATGGGTCAGCTTGTCTTCCACGGCTCTGTGTGCAGTTCTGCCCGATCGATGGGGCATCACAGTTAATACCCTCTGTACTTGTTTTCCTTTTTTTTCCTTCCCGTGGAGCGGTGGAGGAACGTTCGTCCGTCTCTGACGGAACGAGCGGAACAACCAACGCCCAGCGGCGGCTTCTGCTCTCTCTCCTCAGACCAGGGGCTCGCCCTCGCCCAGAGAGACAGAGAGAGAGAGAGAGAGAGAGACATGTGGTCGATGGTCGCCCCGCTCAAAGTGATCAGGGTCATCAGCCACCAGATCAATGGGTTGGCCGCTCGTCCTCCTTTTTCCTCCCTCTCACTCCATCGCTGACGGTGCGTTGTCAAAGTTTTCCTGTACGTCTTAATGGAAAACACACTGAATGGGTCAATAAATCTAAGAATCGATGGAGGAGGGAGGGGTGGGGGGGGGCGGGGTGAGGGGGGGACAGGATACGATCCCTGAAAGTGACGTCCCGCTGGGGCTTAGAGATCAGGTTCTGGTGCCTGGAAAGTCCTCCATGTGGCACTGCAGAGCTGACTGTCACTTAATACAATACAAGGCCCACACCTTTATTCTATATAAATATTGCTATTGTATACGAGCAAGATGTTACAGAGGGTTTGAATGTGGGATAAGTAGTGGTGCTTCCTGAGTCAGCTGCTCAAGTGAAACACTTTGAAAAAGGGGAAAACATCTGTTTCTTAATTAGTTAGTTAATTTGAATTGCAAATCAATCATTTGCTATTGTATTTGCTTTATATGGAATCATTTCCATAAATCATACAACGTGTTGTTAAAACACAACAATGTCCAGGACTTGTTTCCATTCTGGTCCTCTCACAAACAAAAAAGATGACAACCTACAGTATGTACAGTATGTGGCAGATACAATGACTATAACCAATTTACATAACAAAACATCACACATGACATTGTGTAAAATAACATAATAACTGTCTAATCAGTTATGTCTATAGTCACCACATCTAATTGCTAGAATGAAACATGTATATGAGGATAGAACAGGTATCACATCTTTACTAATGTTGGCTATAATATTATCTGGGCTGTACCTCGGGACAGGCCAACATCTGACAGTGAGAATCAAGGAGTTTATTATCATTATTATTAATAACCCCCCAAGTGGGGGGTCTGGTGGTACCCCCCCCCCCCCCATAAACTTTTGAACAGAGTAGATGTCATTTCCTGTGTTCTGGTGCATCTGGGGAGTTTGATACCAAATCAAGGAGAAATCAAGGAGAAATGACAATCAAAGAGTCCTAAAGGAGATGTGGTTGAAATCAAGGAGACTCCTGCAGCTTTTAAGGAGGCTTTGGCAGCCCTGCAACACACACACACACACACACACACACACACACACACACACACACACACACACACACACACACACACACACACACACACACACACACTAATGAGTTTGAGAGAGAGCCCTAAGGTTCTATGAGTCATAAAGCATTGTGAGGTTCTTAAGTCTCTGTCGGGTGGAAACCTCATTATGTCCCAAACTGTTACTTCTCAGGATTCAAGTTCAAAAACAGCAAAAGTAGCAGATCTACAAGCTCAAAACGCGCTGCAGTTTTTTTTGCTGTTTTTGTGTGACACTGTAGTACAGGAGTCTTCAACGTTTTCAGGTCAAGGACCCCCTAGCTGAGAGAGAGATGAAGCAGGGACCCCCTCTATATTGTATAAAATTGTTTCAGATTAAACTTTTTTGGTTTACTTGGTCTGCTCTTTTCTCCCCTCTAACACCTCTTTGCCAAAAATAGCAGATCTACAAGCTCACAACGCCTCGCAGCGCGAGGCGTTGTGAGCTTGTAGATCTGCTATTTTTGGCTAAAGTTCTCCTCGAGAAAAGGGATGCTAGGGTTCAAGTGGTTACGGTAAAAAAAAAAAAAAATCTTATCACACATAGATTTGGCGGACCCCCTGTAGTAACTCTGAGGACCCCCTAGGGGTCCCGGACCCCCTGTTGAAGACCCCTGCTGTAGTATGATCAAGTAGTAGGCCGTAGGTCATTTATGAAAAAACACGTTAAAATACGGAGATAAGAGATGTCTGCCCCACAGCCATGTTATAATACAGATACAGATGTTATAATACAGATATAGATGTTATAATACAGATACAGATGTTATAATACAGATACAGATGTTATAATACAGATATAGATGTTATAATACAGATACATATGTTATAATACAGATACAGATGTTATAATACAGATACAGATGTTATAATACAGATACAGATGTTATAATACAGATACAGATGTTGTAATAGATACAGATGTTGTAATACAGATACAGATGTTGTAATACAGATACAGATGTTGTAATACAGATACAGATGTTGTAATACAGATACAGATGTTATAATACAGATACAGATGTTATAATAGATACAAATGTTATAATACAGATACAGATGTTATAATACAGATACAGATGTTGTAATACAGATACAGAAGTTATAATACAGATACAGATGTTATAATACAGATACAGATGTTATAATACAGATATAGGAGGCAGAAACCTCTGGAACAGCACTAGGAGGCAACCAGTCACACAGTAAACCTTATATCTGCTTATTTCATCTTTTTATGTTTTTTTCCCCCCACAAATTAATGCCCCACTTCGTCGTATGAATGTTGAGCAAAAATAGCTAAATGTTCTACAAAGCTCACAGCGTGTCGCATTGCGATGCTTTGTGAGATTATAGATCTGATATTTTCATTATGATTGAAATATTTTGAAAGTGGAATTTTAAGTGTCTGGAAGCTTATAAATATTGAACCAATAAAAAGTGTTATCAATTAACTTGTGACTATGTACATTAATTATCTATTGATCCGGTGATCTATTGGAACACAGGTTCTTTTTTCAATTTCCTGAAAAGTAATAGTTGTGGACATAATATCATTTTCTCACCCAATAGAGATGATATACAGTCCAGACATTATAGTTGTTCTGCGTCTG
Organism: Gymnoscopelus braueri; assembly: GCF_963280865.1. Classification (NCBI taxonomy): domain Eukaryota; kingdom Metazoa; phylum Chordata; class Actinopteri; order Myctophiformes; family Myctophidae; genus Gymnoscopelus; species Gymnoscopelus braueri. Next base: position 1,903,505 of record NC_137619.1, on the reverse strand, counting down.
ATGTCTTTAGAGATTTAGAGCATAAAGTGGCTGTGTGTGTATGAGTGTGTATGAGTGTGTGTGAGTGTGTATGAGTGTGTATGAGTGTGCACATTTCTATTTACTGTGTTTATTGTTTGTTTAGTGTTTATTAAGGATCTATAATAGTCTCTACACCTTATTGGAGACTATTCTTCCTGGGTTCCAGGCAAACAAAAACATCACAATACATATCATAAAATGCTGTAGAACATAATCAATGTTGGTGAACACAAACTTAGAGAACAACATTTACATTAACAGTAAAATAAGAATTAAAAACAAAACAGGTTTGTCTGTCCGAAAATTGTGTGTGTGTGTGTGTGTGTGTGTGTGTGTGTGTGTGTGTGTGTGTGTGTGTGTGTGTGTGTGTGTGTGTGTGTGTGTGTGTGTGTGTGTGTGTGTGTGTGTGTGTGTGTGTGTGTGTGTGTGTGTGTGTGTGTGTGTGTGTGTGTGTGTGTGCGCCAAAATAGAGCTAGAGTCTATACGCACACATCCGTCATATCTAAGTGAATCTTTGTTTGTCTCATATTGCACAACAAAAGAATGTAATTATTATATATTATGCTATTACAAAGACAATATAAAATGATGGCCGTCCTGCCCGCCCCAACACAGCAACACCAAATACAAAGCATGATTTAAACCAGTAATATTATCTGAGCAGTTGTACATAAATTCAATGATTAGATCTTTTAGTTTTGTTGTTTAGTTTTCAGTGTCCGGTGGTTGTACAGTATATTCATAATTCACCTGAAACGTAGTTTTTCCAAGATAACACGATGATGGACAGCCTGGTGGTGATGAATTGCTTGTTCTGTCACCTCTGACACTGCAGTATGTGTGTTAATGACCCTTTGGAAAATGATACGTCAACACAGACGTGTTAAATGTGTTAATTATTCATCATCAGTATGCAACGCCTAATGAAATGTACCGCCAGTCTCTTGAAAGGTGATTTTACATCCATTTACTGCACTTTGAGCATTTTAGTTTGGAAAGCAGATCAGTGTGTGGGGTGAATGGGGGGGTGCTGAAAATGTACGTTTGTTTTGCTTTTGAAACACTTTAGTCCATTAAGACAGGGAACGCATCTGTGTCATTTTACATTTCTTTGGGCTATTCAAAAATAGCAGATCTATGAGCTTGTAGATCTGCTATTTTTGAAAATAAAATCATGAAAATGTGTGCAAATCTCTGAATATATATATATATATTTTAAAGCGAACATTTGTAACTAAAATCTTTGCCTCTGGAGGTCCCTGGAGCAACATATTTTACAAATGTTCGCTTCAAAAATGTACGTAGTCAAAGATTTGCACAGATTTTCACAATTGTTTAAAAATAGCAGATCTACAAGCTCATAGCCTATGAGCTTGTAGATCTGCTATTTTTGAATAGCCAAACAAATCTAAAATGCGTTCCCGGATTGAACGGGTCAAACCCTATATGCTGTATACTTTATGTTAAAGGTTAAAGATGAAACCTGAACTTATTTTATGGTAGAGAAATAGGATATCGTCTCTGTCGGGTTTAAACCTCATATTATGTCCAAAACTATTACTTTTCTGGATTCTGGATTCACTGAGCATTTTTCGGCCTATTAGACGTAAACCGGGTTATAACTGGTCTAAAAGTGAACGTTTTTTCGACGTCTATTCTTAGCCTAGACCAAACATGGGCAACTGGCGGCCCGGGGGCCACACGCGGCCCCCACCTTCACTTAATGCGGCCCTTAGGTTAATACTGATATATTATTGATTTCAGCTGTAACATGACCTGCTTTAATTACTTCAGTCAATATTAGTAGCTTAATGACTATACAAAATCTATTGTCTTTTTTATGTCCAATGTATTTGTATTGAAGTTCATAAAGTTAACATAACAAGTATAACTAAATGCATATGAAATTAAATTAAAATATTACTTTTCAGGATAAAAATAAATAAATAAGCAAAATAAAAATTAGGATTCCAATTAAAAAATAGCCGATCTACAAGCTCAAAATGCGCTGCGGCGCGTTTTGAGCTTGTAGATCGGCTATTTTTGCAACTTTTGTGTTTTTAAGCGTCTATATTTACTGTCTATATTATAGCCGTTGAAATGACGTCTATGATATATACATCTATGTAGACGCTTAAAAAAAAGCTAATCAACGTCTAGGCCGTTGAAAAAACGTTCACTTTTAGACCAGTTCTAACCCGGTTTTAGACAGAGGTCTAATAGCCGGCTATGGCTCACTGGGACGTACAGTAGTATGATCAACTAGGAGGTAGGGCTTTATTTTATGAAAAAACACAAAAAGTTAGAATATGTAGATAAGAGGTTTTTGCTCCGACAGGCAGCAACCATATAACTGGTACATCTGCAGTGGTTGACAGGTAGCCCTACCTGGAGCTCATAATCCCAGTATCTCCCCCATGGACAGTCGAGCAGGGATTCCCTCTTGGAGGAGCGGTGGATGTTTGGGTTTTTTTTTCTCACGCAATGAACTGTAACTTCTAATCCCCGGATTAGGATCCTGGGTGTTTTACAGTTGCAATTACCTCTCTCAACGTCGCACATAAAACTTAAGGACTGTAGCTTTAAATCCATCCACCCACCTATTGGGTTAAATGTAGAGACGTGAACATCTATTTGAGTTAAATCGTTCCTATGCAGCTTAACTTCTTGCTAAAACCTTTGTCAAAGTATTCGTCACAAAGCAGCTGAGATAAATTACATCTCCATGTGGCCTGACAGCTCAATAGATGTTTGTCTCTACGAGGACGACACCAAAGTATACATAATGAATCTACAGCCCACTGCTTAGTACAACCATAGCAACTTAATCACTGCAATCACTGTCAATTATGACCATTTACACCCCATGTTAGCAGAGGACGTCTTACAAATCCTAACACAGTATAACTTGTGTGTGTGTGTGTGTGTGTGTGTGTGTGTGTGTGTGTGTGTGTGTGTGTGTGTGTGTGTGTGTGTGTGTGTGTGTGTGTGTGTGTGTGTGTGTGTGTGTGTGTGTGTGTGTGTGTGTGTGTGTGTGTGTGTGTGTGGCACATGATATGGTGGGACAGTAACTAGCTGTTAAACTTTTACACAACTCTACATTTATATACTGTGTGTTTTTTTGTTGTGTTATTTGTGTCTGTGTGTGTTTATGGATTGTATGTGTGCGGAAATGCAAAATGCATGTCCCTATTTATCATGTGCGTGGTCAGTCCGCCTTCCCTCCGCATGTGTGTGTGTGTGTGTGTGTGTGTGTGTTTGTGTGTGTGTGTGTATTTCAAGTTTCTCATGTGTGGTCAGTCGCCTTCCTTCCGTATGTGCTGTAAGTGTGTGTGTGTGCCTGCGTGCTTGTGTGTGTGTGTGTGTGCATGTGCCCACGCGCACGGGTGCGATGTGTGTGTGTGTGCCTGTGTGTGCCCACGTGCACGGGTGCGAGCACATATGTGTGTGTGTGTGTGTGTGTGTGTGTGTTTCTCTTATACGTGTGTGGTCAGTGGTGTGCGTTCTCAGTGTCAGTCGTGTAGTCACTCTGGCTACAGGGATCTCGTGGCTGCGGTGCATTTACCGGCATCATGCCCCCCCCCCCCCTCCCTCCCCTCCCTCCCCAGCCACCTCTTTAATTACCCTGGCCTATTGATCCTCTCTGGGACGCGGCGCTCTGCTGCTGCACCAAGTTAATGACTGATTATTCCCCTCCCCCCCTGGGGAGCGGGCAGGGGAGCGGGCAGCCGGCATGGGGGACAGCAGTCAGTGGTGGAAAAAGTACTGGCATCTTTTGCTGAAGTAAAAGTATCAATACTGCTGTGTAGAAATACTCTGTAACAAGTAAAAGTGCGGTAATCCAAATTTACTTGAATTCAAGTACAAAAGTATTGGCATCAAAATGTACTTAAAGTACCAAAAGTACAGGTGCCCTTGGCGCAGAATGTCCCATTTCACAAGTTCATAATGTATACAAATCTTTTGAAAATAGCAGATCTACAAGCTCACAATGCGTCGCATTGTGAGCTTGTAGGTCTGCTGTTTTTGAATAGCCTAAGCATAACATTAACATAGGGCTTAAGCGGTTAATATAATATATTATTTTTTGTATCAATTATCAAAAATAAGTAGTAACTGAAGCTGTGAAATAATTATAGTGGAGTAAAAAAAGTACAATATTTGCCTTTGAGATGTGGAGTAAAAGTACTGTACTGAAAATACTCCAGTAAAGTAAAAAAAAAAAACAACAACCTCACAATTGTTCTTAAGTTCAGTACTCGAGTACATTGAGTACATTTAGTTACTTTACGCCACAGCCAGTTAATGACAGATTATTCCCCTGGTCCCCTGGGGAGCGTAGCGGGCAGGCAGGCAGGCGGCATGGAGACGTGTTAGAGCCCCTGAGCGTTGGGCTTTTTATTCACACTCCCTCCACCTGCAGCTCACCTGATAGCAGACCTGAGGGTCAAACTGTATTTGTGATTAATACTTTGTTTGCTTTTTTCTCTCTACCGGTTTAACCCATTAAGACCCGGAACGTGTCACTTTAAGATTTCTTTGGCTATTGAAAAATAGCAGATCTACAAGCTCACAGCTATGAACTTGTAGATCTGCTATTTTTGAAAAATCGTGTAACTCAAATCTTTTCTTTTTGTGGGGGTCCCTGGAACAAAATATTTTTAGATGGGGGGGTCCGCGACCAAATGCATATAATTTTGGGGGTCCTTGACGTGAAAAAGTTTGAGAATGTTTTGAGATATTTAAAAAAAAAGATATATATATGGAAGATATAGAAGACATTTGTAGAATCCCCCCAGAAGCAAAAAAAAAATTTTAGTTGCAAATGTTCGCTTTAAAAAGATATATATTCAAAGATTTGCACACAATTTCAGGATGTTTCAAAAAATAGCAGATCTACAAGCTCATGGCGCGGCACTCGGTGCCGCGCCATGAGCTTGTAGATCTGCTATTTTTGAATAGCCAAAGAAAGAAATAAAAAATGACACTGATGCGTATCCTACCCGGTCTCAATGGTTTAAAGTCTCAGGCGGATGGAACTCGGCTCACAGAGCGAAGAGGCGAGATTGTTGTATTTTTCCGGCAGTATTTAATGGCAAAGGGTCCGTTGGAAGGTTGATGCCCCGACTGGCGCAGCACAGTAATGAGAGCGCTCCACTCATCTGGTAGTAAATGCAGCATGAAACAAACAGTGGGCATGACTTCATGATTAGACTTGGGTAAGTCAGACTTAGAGCTACTCTGTGGCAAAGGATCTAATATGAGATTTAAAACCCACCTGACTTCAGTTTTTACCTTCCATTTCATTCATCTATGTCTTCAATAGAGCACCGAAGTCTGACGTAATTTACACATCCTACCTGGTTCGCAGTTTTCCACCCCCGTTCTGAATTCCCATAGACGTGTTTAATAACGTGTCAAATAAGAACTGTGTTCCAAAAATAAACAAATGACCCCGGCGGTTTGACTCTTATGGATATGAAGCATCGACTGACGGTGAGAAAACGATAATGTTACTTCCGCCGAATTAGTTACATTTTCGCCAGAAACAGACCGTATCAAATATGAGTGACTGACTATCATAAACGATACAGAACCTCCTCCCTGACAATATCGCAGAGACAGTTTGTTTATTTTTGGACCACAATTCTTATATGAGATGATTCTATGATGACCCAATGTTATTCTCCATAGAGAAATGACTTTACGAACCTGGGGATGAACGACTGACGTCAGGACCTCTACATACTGCATGAGTTCACTGGATACATTGTAGCAAGTAGTATAAAAACTGATACAAGTTGACCTGAAAGCAATGGTGGAAGGAGTACTCAGATATTTCAGTAAAAGTAGCAATACCACAATATAAAAATACTCTGTAAGTAAAAGACCCGTGTTCAAAATGTTACTTGAGTAAAAGTACAAAAGTATTGGCATCAAAATATACTTAAAGTACCAAAAGTGAAAGTACTAATGTTTGAAAATAGCAGATGTACAAGCTCACAACGCGTCGCGATGCGACACGTTGTGAGCTTGTAGATCTGTAGATTATGTAGATGTATAAAATAGGGTGAAAGTGGTTAATGTATGTTTTATAATGTCATTTATATCTGCAAAGTAAGTAGTAACTCAAGTTTTCAAATAATTGTAGTAGAGTAAAAGTACAATATTTGAGATGTAGTGGAGTAGAAGTAAAAATTATTGCAAATTGGAAATACTCTAGTAAAGTAAAAGAGTAACTCAAAATTGTACTTGAGTACATGCACTTAGTTACTTTCCACCACTGCCTGAAAGTAGATTATTTCAAATATGGTATAACTGATATTTGGGAATCTGAAGGTTGCTGGTTCGACCCTCGGCTTAATTGCCCAGTCTACATGTCCCTGAGCAAGACGCTGTGCCCCCTAACCAATGCACTCATCAGTGCCACCACAGCAGCCATCTGCTGGGTGAAGGCAGAAAAAAAAAAACCCCTCCAATGGGGACAAGTAAATACTCCCTTGACTGGAAGTTTGTTTGTTTATTTTACTTCACCTAATTCTCATCGTGATCACTGAGTGACGTTCAGCGTTCTCACACACGTTTTGATGTACTATCCTCAGAGAGACACAGAGAACAGATGAATAATTCACCACGGGAATGGGGGGAATGGGGGGAATGGGGGGGATGGGGGGGAAGTGCGATGAGAAGACACAGGAGGTGAGGATGACAGGCCGTGAAGTGAGAAGATGAAGAGTGGGATTGACAGAGCCAGAGGTGTCGGGCGAGAAGTTTCCAATGAGGCACTTATACCGTGTGATTGATTTGTTCCTGATAATCAGCTCCCGCGGCTTTGATACCCTGACACCTCCATATTGCCTGGCTGCCTCCGCCACACACACACACTGACACACCCCCACACACACACACACACACACACACACACACACACACACACACACACACACACACACACACACACACACACACAGTAAACTCAGTTGGCCACACGGCCACAAAGGCCGAAAATACACTCGTCTCTCATACTGCATCTTCAAAAACACAAGGAGCTCATGCGTTACAAATTATGTCCGACTATGACTATACCCTCATGCCTGATGTGTACTTGGGGTTTGCACTCCGCCCGTGCGCGCTGCACATGGAAATAGCTGATCTACAAGCGTCACAACACAACGTGTTTTAACCTTAACACGTTGTGAGCTTTTAGATCAGCCATTTCCTATGCGCCACGGCGCACACAAAGAAGTATAATTCAGGCTTCAGCGTTCAGCACAGGAGCCTCACAACCTGTCATCCATTCCCTACTCTTGATGAGCCATATCACACCAAATCGTCTCCTAAAATGAGAATACAGCAGAGCGATAAACGAGGTGGATTACACAATCCCTGCTTCTTTTTCCTTTTAATGAGATCTGATGACTGGCCCTACAGGGCTGTTACTGTCGCTTTGGAAGCAGGACGGGTAGGATGAGATGGAGCTGAGTGGAGGTGGCTGACGGGCCTACTGCAACTTTTCAGGGCCTACTTGATTTTTTTTTTTAAATCTTTCGCGGCCCACCCATCTGTAGCCTATATAGTAAACCCTCCCGGCCCACCCATCTGTAGCCTATAGTAAACCCTCCCGGTCGCGGAATTCACTTTTCATTTTCATTCAGCAGACCTCTGAATGAAAATGAAATGTGAATTCTGCCATTGACAATCTGTTATTTTCAGCAAGGATCACTGCCGTACCATGAAGTATAAATGACACCTTACAGACAGCATGATGACAAAGCCTATCCTCTTTCCTTTCTATCTCTCTCTCACTCTCTCTGACTCTTTCGCTCTCTGCCTTTCCTTCCCTCCCTCCCTCCCTCCCTCCCTCTCTTTGTCTCTCTGTTCTTCTCTCTGAGGCGTGTATACAGTACAGTACACGTAGCTTTCCCTATTCAGCAACTTCAGGTTTTTTCTTGTTTGTTTGTTTGTATTTTTTTTTCTTTCCTCTGCGAGAAAGAACACCTTCGGGGAAATAAGGCCAGGTTTATGATGAGGAGTGATCTTTACCCATCTCTCCTCTGGGAACCTTCGCATGGGTCTGAAAATATGAAGGGATGAGCGATGAATATTTCAGATCAGAGGAAGGAGAAAGTGACATGCAAGAGAGAGAGAGAGAGAGAGAGAGAGAGAGAGTTAGAGAGAAAGGCTGACAGTGTCCATGCTTCAGAACCGCTGTGGTAACGTCAGAACTTGCGCTCATGAATGATAATAGCCGGTGTTTGAGGACCTGCACGCTTCCTGCACCATTGATGTGGCATCGTGATTTTGTGTTGCACTACACCGGTGACAAACTACTAAAGTATAAATCAGACAAGCAGAGCCGAGCAATTAGCCTTGTCTCTTAATTAATCTCACACGCTAACAATTATGTGATTATTAATCATCAATCATTGGCTATTAAATCATGTCATGCTTGATTACATATCAAACCCCATCTATGTTTATGTTAGTGCCTTCACACAACTATATGTTGCCTTTAGTTTAGAGCAACTACACGATGTTGCTCTCTTCACCTGTTTCCTAGGCTGTGTGTGTTTCACTTCCTGTCGATTTGATCCAATGAAATCCAATGAAACTGGTCAGATGACCAATGATATCCAATGAAATCGACAGGAAGTGAAACACACACAGCCTAGGAAACAGGTGGCGGGCGGCTGGACCACGTCATCATCACGCTCATGTCACTATGACTCAGCCATAACCATATAAGGAGTTCCCAATGCAGCTATGCCCAAATATGGAATGTGTTGTCTAACCTCCATGTGTCCTCATGGCATCAGGCGCAAACAAATCAGTCAGCTCCTCGGAACTCTAAAACAATCTCCATATATGGACACAAAAGGGGGCATGCCCATATATGGGCATACATGCTGATGACACCAGGGCGCTCTATATTTGGGCATTAAAGGGACAAGGATTGACAGATACAGAGATCTCCATATATGGGCAACTTAGGTGTGAGTTCATTGAAAATTGGATCTAATTATCAGGAAAATATCACTAATTGTGTAACAGTAGAGACCACAGCAGATGAAAATTCATTATGCAAACAGAAAAGGAACATTTTCAGATAAGGAGTAGAGGATTAGGACTGTAATCATTAATCTTCATTATTAAGGCGAGAACTTTTTAATGCTTCTACTGTACTGTAGGCAAAATGTATTCATTGAGGGCAGGGCGGTTCACCTCGCCATACGGGAAGGGATGAGACTTGGGGGCCGGGCGAGCGCACGGGCGGCCCCGGCAAAAAAAGACAAAAACGACAACGCCGGTGAACGAGAGGCCCCTGGACTGAGCCTGTCCGTCGCCACCCCGGCCCCACGAGGGCACGTTTCGCACGTTTCACCCTTGGAAGGCCTGGCCTCCCGTGCCGGAAAAACGGGCGCTCCCCGTTCCATTTTTCTCACGTGTTCTCGTTTCTCACATGTACTGTAACGTATACAGTGTAGACGAAAATAGTCGATCTACAAGCTCACAAACGCGTATAGATCAGCTATTTTCGGCGCGCGACTCCATGGTATGATATATATTGCATATATCATACACATGGTGGAGTGACAGTGAAGCAGAGAGGAGAACCAGTACAGTATATATGTAGAGTATAGTAACGGGCTGTATGTAGTACAGAGTACAGGGTATGCTCCTGCTGAGCCAGACCAAATACGTTTCAATGTTCATTTGCTGACTTCACATGACGCTGCCCTCGTTTCTTTGTACCTCCACTGGTGAGTGTGTGTGTGTGTGTGTGTGTGTGTGTGTGCGTGTGTGTGTGTGTGTGTGTGCGTGCGCGGGAAACACAACTGAAGCGGCACCGAGCGGCACCGACATAAAAGGGGAACATTTTGCAAACGCATGCATATGATTAATGTTCTCCCACACGTCATCCATCCCTGCCACCCACCAACGTACGCTATACATTACCCAGGAAAACCTGGGCTTCACGACAAAGATATAGCAGAACGTACGTACGGTACAGGAAATATATCTTATGAAGTCATACCCTGACAGAACAGTAATACAGTAAGGAATTAACCAACTTCCATGATGGCTTTCCATGTGGAATCGCCATTTGTCATGTGAAAAGTCCAATTATTTATTTAATTCACAAACGTGACTAAAGGCGGACCGTCCTTTTGGATGATAGTCCTTTGGACGGTAATGTTAATTATGCGATAAGCAAGGTACTAATTAGGCTGCGTTGTTGATTACTAGATACACACTGCTGTGTTCATACAGCGTGTTTGCTCCTATGACTGTGTGTTTGTAATTAGTGTTAGGTACGTATTCCTAATCATCATTAGTGACAAACAATAATGGAGGACAAATAACTGGCCCCGTTTCTCTTCTCCTCTCTGCTATAGTATCTCTTCCCCCGTACACCATAAAATCAGTTTTGTTTTCATTTGGTTCATTTATTTTTTAAGCTATAACCCATGAAAATGCTGGTAGTTTATTCCATGCACATCTCCAAAGCGTTAATAGTTTTCTACAACTAAATCATACATGTAGCACTTGCTGGATCCAGGTTTGACACACAGGCCACATGAGTCAGAAAGGGTGTGATGTCACAGGCCACATGGGGTGTGATGTCACAGGCCAAACGCCAATCAGAGCCTCACTAAAGGCATGCATTGGTCAGTGAGGAAGTGACTGCCTCCTTTATTTTCACCGCAGTACGTTTGGTGTTTGCAGTCATTTCTGTTTCAATGTTCTTATTCTGGGCGATCAAACATATAGCGATAGTTATTATTATTAATTATTATTTGAATGCGGTTACAGAGGTATGTTACATTAGCCTATTCATAGATCCTGGCATACTAAATGAGGATGAGCAAAGATATAGGTACGCTATAGCTTCCAATAGAGAGGTTTTTGGAGGAGAAAAACGGTTGGCATACACATTTATTGAACAGAGATATTAATAAACAGATTTAAACGTCCACACGGACCATATGAGATTCTGTATGTTGGATGTGCATGTGTGTGGGTGTTTATTCATTAGTGTGTGATTAAAAGTCTCACATAGACATTGATGAACAGTATTGGCTTTTAATGTGTTTAATGAAGATGATTGTTCAAAGAAAACGTAACTATTACTTTCAAATAACTTTGGAAGCATTACTTAATGATGCATTTAAGAGTGAAACTGGTAAAACTGAAGCCAATTTGTACTCATGGAATTGTATAAATAGCACGTATAGAGGTAGAAATATTCCAGTGTCCAAGCCAGAAGGCACTGCTAGAGCAACACAGTTAAAGTACAACATACGCTTTTAACTATATACGTGGCCGACTGGTATCCCCCAGGCCTCTGTACTAGGTGCCCTCCTTTTTTCCCTCTACAAAACTCTTTGCCAAAAAGAACCCTTTGCGATGCATCGCGAGGTGAACATTCACCACGGAATACGGTTCATATTAAAACAGCAATATGTTCATTTCCATCAGATATCCGTCTATTCACATGCTCGATTTACTGACTGCCTGTCACAGCTAGAATATAATTATCATAATGATAATTATACATTTCTTTGGTGCATCTCTCTCTCTATCTCCCATGCTGCCTGTGACCCTATCTCTCTCTCTCTCTCTCTCTCTCTCTCTCTCTCTCTCTCTGGCTCTCTCTCTCTCTCTCTCTCTCTCTCTCTGGCTCTCTCTGTCTCTCTCTCTCTCTCTCTGGCTCACTCTCTAGCTCTCTCTGTCTCTCTCTCATTGCACAGTGATTCACGGTGGCCCATGGGGGCAGTGGTACAGACAGTGTGCTCAGATGGATGGGCTTTTAATGATGTTGTGCGTCTGCTGCCAGTGGAGTGATGTTGTGCTTGTCAGCGTGCACAGACGACCCGGCTAAGGCTAACTAGACTGGCCCGGGCCAACGGAATCTGTCACCGCTCGCAGGATAGCTGTCACGCCGAGACATGTGAGGTTATGTACACCTCATTATGCTGTATATATATTCAATGTTCAATTGATTTATTTAACGCATTAAGACCGGGAACGCATCTGTGCCTCATTTTCAGATTTTCTTTGGCTATTTATTCTTAAAAATCAAGATTTTTTTTGCAAATCTTTGAATATATATGTTTTAACATTATATAACATTCGTAACCTCAAATCTTTGCTTCTGTTGGGATTCTACAAATGTCTTCTAAATCCTAAACAGTTTTTTTGAAAGAACGTATGTTGCTATAATCAGTGGTTCTCAAACTTTTTCATGTCAAGGACCCCCACAATGATATGTATTTGGCCGCGGACCCCCATCTCAAAATATGTTGTTCCAGGGACCCCCCCCAGAAGTACAGATTTGAGTTAAAAAATATTCGCTTTAAAACATATACATATATTCAAAGATTTGCAAAAGATTTTCACGATAAAAAAAATAATAATAATGCAGATCTACAAGCTCATAGCGCGGCACTCTGTGCCGCGCTATGAGCTTGTAGATCTGCTATTTTTTGAATGGCTAAAGAAATCTAAAAATGACACACAGATGTGCTCCCGGTCTTAATGGGTTAAAAAAAAAATAAAAAGAATAAGAGGGACATGGATTGTAAGATGTAGTTTTGTACCGCACCATGTCTGTTTATTCAGTAAAAAAACAATAGTCCTGGTTGTGCCCCCAAAGAGGTAATGTGTGTACGTAACGTTACCAGTCTGCAAGGTCCATGATTTATGAGGCTGAATAGTTGTTTGTGCGTCTCTATGCGGTGCAGGTGGGCTTTGTTTGTGCCACGCTCCCTTAGCCTTGTCACTATGAAACACCTTATCCTTCACTGGAAGAGGATACCTACAAAAAGTGTTTCTGTTTCTGCCAGCATTATGTGTAATGATAATCCTTCTCTGAAATGTTCTGGGTGTTTAAGCCAAACAACGGCTCTAAAAAGATTTAAAAAAAGGAGTAATAGACATACGTCTGACATCAAGGAACCCTGATCACCAGCAGATCCATTATAATCGTATTTAAAGGGATTGTTGGCAACATTAAGCCTAAAATTGAAAAATATCTATATATATATATTTTGCATTTTTTCCCCTCTATCAGCCACTATATAATGATGCTGGGGTGTTTTCCTGCATTGAAACAGTCCTCTTTCTGAAATCCGTATTTCCCTACTGTTTATGTTTGTCTCGGGCCGTAAATTAACGCACGCATGTGCGCATCCGTGCGCGTCCGTGTCCGTGTGAACTTTTTACTTTCGGTTTTAAAACGCTCTCAAACTTCGTTTTTGAGGCACATAATTTACTTTTCAGATAGCGTTTGAATATAATTTAGTTGTTTAACTTCATATATGTGGTCAATTTGTCATGAAAGAGCCTATTTAAAAATAAAAATTCAGAGAACCGGCAGGGGCGGGCAGTTCCGCGAATTGTATCCGAATAAAGTTTCAGAAGTCCCCTTAACTCTATGGAAGTCCTCCCTGCGTCACCCCCTGGTGGTCGGGGAAACGAACTGCTGGAGTTTTTTTCTTTGTTTATCTCTGAATCGCCTACAATCCCTTTAAATAGGACATTAATGACTCCTTGAAGGATGTGTACTATGAACTGTAACTATTGTATGTAACTGTACTTTGTGTTCATTGGATATTGTGGGAACATTCTATCATATGATTTCAGAATGTCTGGAGCAGTGTTTGATTGATTTCCTCGGCTAAAACTTTGACGAAAAATGTTTGTCGACTAAATATATTGACAATTTTGTCAACAAATAAAAACGACTCTAAAATGTCAGGGAGGGACACACCAGAACACAACTCGGGTGTTGCGCTCTAAAAATAGCAGATCTACAAGCTCACGTGTTGTGAGCTTGTAGATCTCCTATTTTCAGCATGCAACCAAGTGTAAAATCAGATATTACGACGCCATCAAGGCACCGCCAACATACATTTTAGTCGACTATCTTATGATATTTAGTCGACTAAAACTAGACAAAATCAACACTCCGGTCTGGAGGCTGCAGTGAGACGGTTGCTTCTAAACTCTCTCTACACACTGTCTGTAATTATACCCCCCCCCACCCCCCCCTCTCCTTCTGTTGTGATTCTTAATGCTCTTTCCATACTACAGTACATCTCCCACTTAGTAACAAACACATTCTGGTTGCTGGCCTTACGGCAGCCAAGAAAATGATTGCCACTAGCTGAATGCCACCACTAACACACACACACACACACACACGCACACGCACACGCCAGCCAGCCAGCCAGCCAGCCAATGGGCTCCAGGTTTTCTGGATATTGTTTATTTGGAACTCTCTCTGCGTCCTGTATATCCACACGGTGCCAAGGAGGCTAATGCTAATGCATGGCTTTCAATCTCTGTTGATCTTACAGTAACCACATGAACCCTAGCGATCCTACTCTGGGCGTGTCATAATAGATTAGGCTAACATTCTGCAAAAAACGGATGAACATTTGACTAAAAAAGGCCAACATTACGTGAACCTTTGGAAAAATAGCAGATATACAAGCCCACCACGTATTGCTTTGCGATGCATTTTTTACTTGAGTAAAAGTATTGGTATCAAAATGTACTTAAAGTACCAAAAGTAAAAGTACTAAAATGTTTGAAAATAGCAGATCTACAAGCTCACAGCGGGTCGCGATGCGACGCGTTGTGAGCTGATGTTGTCTCTGGTTTTAGGTTTGGGGATTTTTTTGTCATTCATCTTATGTTTTATTTAGTATTTGGTCCAGTTCTATTCAGTTATGTGATGTCTCTGTCTTATACTGTAGCGACTATCTGGTCTTTTTCAGGACAGTACACTATCTCTGACCTTTTATTCACAACTCTACTCTTGCGTGGAATTTGTATTGAATACATGACTCATACAGTGGGTCAATAGTGTTACTTTGTCCTTTGTGTCATGTCTCTGCGTCATAATGCACCTACAGTATAATGTGGACAAAATGTGGTTGTGTGCCTCATTCAGGGTGATTTACAATGTACAATGTAGGCATTAATCCAGAGAGATATACATTAAGAAAGGATAACACAATACATCAAAAACATAGCAATATTAATCTAGTAATGTACGATCATAGGTAGGGCCTAAACCAAGAACCTACAGTATCATCAGTTTAAACAGTATATACAAATTCTCTACATTGAAACTGTACACACTATAGAATGCCAGGTCTACAGATTGAACCTGGCATCTGTCTATGGATGTAGTTCATGGACCTTATTTTATTATTCTTGTTTTCATTCTCTCTCTCTCTCTCTCTCTCTCTCTCTCTCTCTCTCTCTCTCTCTCTCTCTCTCTCTCTCTCTCTCTCTCTCTCTCTCCCTCTTATTTTTCTTGTACTTTTGTATCTGTGGTTTATTTAGAAATAAATACACTTTTTTTTATCCAAGACAATAAATATAAATGAACTAATAATTTCTTCCAGACATCAGAGAGATACATTTACTCAAGTACTGTACTCAAGTACAATTTTGAGGTACTTTTACTTTACTGGAGCATTTCCAATTGTATATACTTTTACTTTTACTCCACTACATCTCGGAGGCAAATATTGTACTTTTACTCCACTACAATTATTTGAAAACGTTAATTACTAGTTACTTTGCAGGTATAAATGATTACATTATAAAACATACATTAACCACTTAAGCCCTATTTTATACCTTGGCCATTTGAAAATAGCCGATCTACAAGCTCACAACGCGTCGCATCGCGACGCGTTGTGAGCTTGTAGATCTGCTATTTTCAAACATTTTAGTACTTTTACTTTTGGTACTTTAAGTACAGTACATTTTGATACCAATACTTTTGTTCTTTTACTCAAGCGAATTCTGCTTGTAACAAAGTACTTCTACATTGCAGTATTGATACTTTGACTTAAGTAAAACATTACAGTACGTATATGTAGTTATGTACACTGTAGGCTGTAGGGCAGCCAGGGGTCTTCAACGTTTTCAGGCCAAGGACCCCTTAGCTGAGAGAGAGATGAAGCAGGGACCCCCTCTATATTGTATAAAATAGTGTTTCAGATTAAACTTTTTTTGTTTACTTGGTCTGCACTTTTTTCCCTCTACACCTATACCTCTTTGCCAAAAATAGCAGATCTACAAGCTCACAACGCCTCCCGCTGCGAGGCGTTGTGAGCTTGTAGATCTGCTATTTTTGGCTAACGTTCTCCTCAGAAAAAGGGATGTTAGGGTTCAAGTGTTTAAGGTAAAAAAATCAAATAATATCACACAAAGATTTGGCGGACCCCCTGTAGTAACTCTGAGGACCCCCTAGGGGTCCCGGACCCCCTGTTGAAGACCCCTGCTGTAGGGGATGTGGGCTGACAGGCAGACAGTGTGGTGGACAGACAGACAGACAGACAGACAGACAGACAGGCAGACAGACAGTGTGGTGGACAGACAGACAGACAGGCAGACAGACAGACAGACAGGCAGACAGTGTGGTGGACAGACAGACAGTAGGTTCAGTGTTTAGCAGCCACCTCGCCGTGCTGCCAGGGTCTCCTCATGGTCATTTATTTATCAAGGTTTCCCATAGAGACGGCCAACACCACGCCGCCTATTCCAAACCCTAATGATGACACACGTTGGCCCCTTGATTGGCCCAAAGCAGGCCGAGGTGAGCCTGCCAAGGTTCCCGTGATGAGGGGGCGCGGCGGGGCGGCGTGGAGGGGCGCCTTGTGATGGCAGGAGAGTGGGCATAATAATTAGACTATTGGGAGCCATGGTGATAATGGGCATATACTCAGGATGGGGTGGATTGATTGGTGGTCACACAGTGAGAGACACTTTAATTGAGATGTTAAAAAGACTTGGTTTCCTAGGACACCTGCCAGGAGAGGCCATGCCAACTGCACTGAGCGACAAGTGCTTTGCTCAGTGTGAAAAAAAACACACTAAACGGGCAACGCACGGCCCCATCGTGGTCTGTGTTTAGAAGTCATTGTTTTAGGAGCGAGAGTGTAATTAATTATTTACGGATGCAGACAAAAATAGTGTAAAAGTGGGGTCTGGGGACCCCCAGGGGTCCGTGAGGGAGTTCCAGGGGGTCCCCAGCTAAATGATGGATAGTTAGGAACCAAATAGACCCCAAATAGACCCTTATGTGTCTGTAACTCTGAGAGTGTACAAATGGAACCAAATGGACCCTAACGGGTCCATTTGGTTCCATTTGTACACTCTCAGAGTTAAATTAACATTGATTTTACAACATAAATTGGTGTCCCAGAGATAGAAATGCCATTAAATGGGGGTCTGTATAGCCTAATGCATGTCAACAATGGGGGTCCTTGAAATTAAAATGGTTGAGAATCACTGCTAAAGCCGTTAAAAATCGTCTCTTATGGGGGTCCCTGGCATATCTTTTCAAATGGGGTCCGCGGGCTAATAAGTGTCAATTTGGGGGTCCTTGACATGAAAAGGTTTGAGAACCACTGGTGTAGACTGTAGCAGCAAGGCGGAGAGGGGAATGAACTAACAATACATGATGACTCATCCGACGCTATTT
Source organism: Gymnoscopelus braueri (assembly GCF_963280865.1). NCBI lineage: Eukaryota > Metazoa > Chordata > Actinopteri > Myctophiformes > Myctophidae > Gymnoscopelus > Gymnoscopelus braueri. The sequence goes on along the minus strand of NC_137619.1, from coordinate 1,885,972 downwards.
GAATGGCAACATTTCCATGTCTCATGTAACCAAACGATTGTTGCCAATTGTACGTGACGAAGACCATCAGCGCTGCACCGGATTTGACTCAGAAAGTCGTAAATGTGACATGAGGGAGTGTGTGTGTGTGTGTGTGTGTGTGTGTGTGTGTGTGTGTGTGTGTGTGTGTGTGTGTGTGTGTGTGTGTGTGTGTGTGTGTGTGTGTGTGTGTGTGTGTGTGTGTGTGTGTGTGTGTGTGCTGATGTGGAGAGGCCAACAGAGCAGTGGGGAGGCTCATGGACTCATTCGTTGTGTCAACACTTTTTCAGTTTAAAATAGGCTCTTGAGAGCATCCACGAGTCAACCACTTAACCACTCAAACCCTATATAATGAATCCCCCAGGGGAATATATACCATATAGACCCCCCTCTACACTAAATATCTTTGCAGAAAATTGCCAATCTACAGCTTGTAGACACGCACCAAATATTTGTCACAGGATAGGGACACTACGGCATGGGTCTGGGACCTTCAACAGGGGGTCCTCAGAGTTACTACGGGGGGGGGGGGGGGGCACCAAATCTTAGTGTTATGGGGGGAAAAAGCAAAGATTTGAGTTACAAATGTTCGCTTTAAAAATATTTATATTCAAAGATTTGCACAAAATGTTCACGATTTTTCCAAAAAATAGCAGATAGCAAATAGCAGAAGCTCAAGCTTATATCTGCTATTTTTGAAGAGCTAAAGTATAAAATAATGGTTTAAGTGGTTACACAGGTGCGTACACGGTTTTAATGGGTTAAAATAAAAAATAAAAAATGGAATGAAAAAAACAACGATTGCCTTTAATGACATACTGTATATAGAGCTATGACTAATAATAGAGCTGCCAGGGTTAATGTGGTTAATATAAATACTCTGTGTGTTTCATATTCCTCATATTCCTCTTCCTCCCACAAACACACGGCTGTAGCGTGACAACAAGCCATGATGTCATGTGACCACAGAACACATGAAACCCAATCACACTCAGCCAGGTACATTAGGCCGTCCATCTCTGAAACAAGATATTCAGCAGGACGTTTTTGAACTATCTTTCATGCAAAAGAATATCCAAATTAAGTGATTTTGCAAATACTAATGGCGAACATTTGCTTGCAGAGCTACAGATGTTTGCATTTGCCTTTGGGCCCTGCAGGGATGAAAGTAGTCAATGTCATTGTTGGTGTAATTGTTATTTCCATATTTAGTTATTTCTATGCTAGAGTTGTTCTTCATTTGACTGGGCTGATAATCATAGACGTTCATGCTTGGGCACAGATTTGGGTACCCAGTGCCTAATGTTACTTAATGCCTGGAACAAATGTTATTGCTCCGATGTATACCATCTGCTTCCATGTGGGTATTAAATTAAATCTGCAATCCTCAACTTATTTTAACCCATTAAGACCGGGAACGCAGTCAAGACATTTTTTGTTCTTTGGCTATTCAAAAATAGCCGATCTGGAACAACATATTTTTGGATGGGGGTCCGCGCGCGGCCAAATACATATCATTTTTGGGGGGTCCTTGACATGAAAAAAGTTTGAGAACCACTGATATTATAGCAACATAAGTTTCTTTTTCTTCTTTTTTTAACTGTTAGGATTTAGAAGACATTTGTAGAATCCCCCAGAAGCAAAGATTTGAGTTACAAATGTTATTTAAAAATATATACATATTCAAAGATTTGCACAAATGTTCACGATTCTTCAAAAATAGCAGATCTACAAGCTCGTAGTGCGGCACTCGGTGCCGCGCTACGAGCTTGTAGATCTGCTATTTTTGAATAGCCAAAAGCACACAGAATAGCCAAAGTACACAGATATGTTCCCGGATTGAATGGGTTAATGAATAAAATGTTATTGTCATCAGTCCAGTATCGTAGAGTTATGTTAATACGATGTAATTAGTACGTCAAAAAGTAGCTTTTTAAACCATCAACAATAGCAGAAAGTGCTGTAGACAGCAGACATTGGGTACCAAATGTTCTCCCTCGCTGACTGTCTATCAATGTTAATAAATGGATGAACGATAACTTTCTGAAACTAAATGAGGACAAAACTGAAAAATCCTCCTTCTTGGCTCCCGTAAACAAAATGGACATGCTTATAAACAGCCTTGGGAAACCTAACTCCCTCGATTAAGTCAGAGATTTACAAGTCTTTCGTGTCATCTTCTCAGATATCAGTTTTAAATCCCACATTACCATGGTGATGAAGACGGCTTTAATTCTTACATCTCAGAAACAGGGATAAGGTGCGGTCATGTTTATTTCAGCGAGATGCTCAAAAACTGCTTCATGTTTTTATTTCATTTGGACTTGACTACTGTATGTCCTGGCCTCCCCGACAACATGTCCACAGAGAGGCTCCCTCTAATTCACTATTCTGCTGCCAGGCTATTGACCAAAACAAGCAGCCTAACGCCCCAGTCCTGGCTGCTCTGCACTGGCTCCCTGCATCATTTACAATGGACTTTAAAGTCTTTCTACTAGTGCTTAAAGTAATACTAGGTAACGTTTTCAACAAAACTAAAGTTAAATTGTATATCTTTTGCGAGTGGCAAAAGTTTCACAACACCCACTCCGTGAATTTCACCCCCGGAAGCCTTTTATTTATATATTTTCTATTGAACGTGTACGGGGGGGGACTTTCCCGGGAAAATGACGTTCCTGGCCAACGTCATGACGTCGTGGCCGACGTCCCCAGGAACTACCGCAACGGTTTCCTGTTTGGCCAGGAACTACCGCGCTATTAACAAAAAGGAACCTCACGCTGATTTTAAGATAATGTAGGATTGGAAGATCGAAAAAGAACAGAAAAAGAAAGCACAGCTCATGGTAACTAATGCTCCACTGGCTAAGAGAAACGATCCGTAGATAGTATAAAACAATTAAAAGATCGCTTTTTGAAACGCTTCCGGCTTCCGGTGAAAACGAATGGAATTCTGGGTAATCGAGGACTAGGGAAATTGTATGCAGTGACGGTAGTGACCAGCAGAGGTTGCTAAAAATCGTTATTTGTGATTCTGCATTGTACAACTTTAAAGCACTAAACGGGTCTGGGACCAGCCTATACCTCACTGACAACATATATATGTTGGTGTGGATGCATTTATTAATTATGCCCCTAATCTGTAGAATATATTACCTCAAGAAATCAGGGAAGCAAGCTCACTAAATATATTTAAACTTAAACTTGGCTTTTAATTGGCCTCTTATGAACTGATTTCATTGTATTGAAAACTTCATCACTGTAATGAAGAGCAATTTCTTTCATAAAGTTCTGTAAAAATACATTAGTTTATTACTATTATATTTATATATATATATATATATTATAGATATTATAGATATAGATATATATTATAGATATAGAGCCTGGTACACGGGCATGACAATGTTGAGGGAGACATGCAAAGATATCAAAATCCTTTTGGTATTTTATAGATTCTGTCTGTCTGTCTGTCTCTTTCTCCCACTCACATCCCTGATGGCCCAGTAGACACATGTATTAGTGTATTTATGTAGTAGTAGTACCATACTGCGAGCCCCCTCCCCCCCCTCCCCCCCCCCCCTCACGCTCACAGTTACCATGGCTTCTCTCGCTGAGCGACTTCTGCTCCAGCGCTTTGTCGTCCACATCGATTGAACCTCAGGCCCGGCCGGCCCCGTCAATAGCCTTCAAACACAGCTACCTGTCTGAAGAGGTGCTGTGAAGCGTGAACACAAAAATAACCTCCAAAGAATCCCTTCTCAACGCCGGCCGCCGCACACTTCCCCAAAGCGCCCGCTATAGGACGCACCTGCCTGCTATTATTTCCAGCCTTGTGCCTCGGGGCACACTACACTCTCCTCTCTTTTTTTTTCCGAGGTGAGAGGGCTCCTGTCGGCGCAGCCACCAAGACACCCTCGCAATGTCAAGGTACCAATGTTTCCCCCGGTATGCCGAGCTCCAAGGTCACCCGGACAACAATATAAAATGAGCCCCGTCCCCCCTCCCCCCTCGGTCCCCCCACCTCCCGCTCCTTCCCTCGGGACGGAACCCTTTCCGACACCAGCGCTCACGAGCTCCATTTTGTCACCGGTGCTCTTTCACTTCTCTGCTCCACTTCTCCCCCCACGGGGGAGCGGGGCGGGCGGGGGGGGGGGGGGGAGCGGGGCGGGGGGGGGGGGGGGGGGTTGTGTGACTGGATGGATTTTTCAGTTGCACTCCGGTGGGACGCGGCTGAGCAGAGGAGCTGTGGCCCCAGCAGAGGGGAGGAGGGGGGAGAGGGGGATGATAGCGGGGGGGCGGGGGGGGGGGGTGTAGGGCTGAGGTAGGTAGTGTGGTCTGAAGCTTGAAGGAGAGTTTGGGGGGGGGGGGGGAATGGCTGCAGCAGAGGCCGTCCCGCTCTCTGCAGGTTTGGGTTAACCCGTTAAGACCGGGAACGCATCGTTTTGTGTCATTTTCCAAGATTTCTTTGGGCTATTCAAAAATAGCAGATCTACAAGCTCATATAGCGCGGCACAGAGTGCCGTGCTATGAGCTTGTAGATCTGCTCTTTTTTTTTAAATCGTGAAAATGTGTGCAAATCTTTGAATACATACAGTATATATTTCAAAGCAAACATTTTTAACTCAAACCTTTGCTTCTGGGGGGTCCCTGGAACAACATATTTTGAGATGTGGGTCGGCGGCCAAATACATGTCATTTTGGGGGTCCTTGACATGATAAAGTTTGAGAACCACTGATATTATAGCAACATACGTTTTTTAAAAAAACTGTTAGGATTTAGAAGACATTTGTAGAATCCAAACTACCCAGAAGCAAAGATTTGAGTTACAAATGTTCGCACATAAAATATATATATTCAAAGATTTAAAAAAAAAGTCAAAATATTAAAAAGATCTACAATCTCATAGCGCGGCACTTGGTGCCGCGCTATGAGATTGTAGATCTGCTATTTTTTCAATATCCAAAGAAAGAAAAAAAATTACACCCATGCGTTCCCGGTCTAAAAGGGTTAATGGCCCCCCTCTGGCCCCCCCATGCACCTGCTGCAGGTGGTCCGATAGCATGGGGGGGGGGGGGGGGGGGGCCACTGTGACATGGCCGTGGCCATGGGGGGGACGAGCACGGAGAACTTCACATTCTGGCCCCTGTCTTTGTTCAAAGACTCTCAATGACATTCCAAAAAAACGTTGCAAATGGGAATTGGGCCGGCGGTGAGCAGGGGGAGCGGGTGGGGACACAATAGAGGGATAGAAGGGGTTGATATAAAAGCCAACCTTGAGTGTCGGAGGTGCGAGGGAGCAGCATATGGTGTTTGAGTGCTCTCATTACGGGGTCTTTTTCTCTCGCTATGCCCCCCGTGCCCCCTCGCAAGGACCGTTCCATTTACAACACGCTTACCACATCACTAAAGAACCTTTTGCTTTGTGTGTGTGTGTGTGTGTGTGTGTGTGTGTGTGTGTGTGTGCGCGCGCGCGCGTGCGTGCGCGTGTTGGCGGTTGGCAAACGGAAGCATTTTTACCTTTCAATGGCCCGCCCGCACGATGTCGGCCACAGTGCTGTAGCTCGTTGGAGCCCGGTGGTCACACTGACACTATGCTGTCTGGGATGCAGGATGAAATGAAATAGATAAGCAAGCCAGCTCACACTTAACCAAAATCTCATGAAACAAAACAGTCAGTCAGGCACGTCTCAAGCTTTGCCTTTTACCCGGGCCAACTGGAGACATCTGAGGACTGGTAATGCATTCGCCTGGCAGGCAGTGTTTATCTCAGTGAGGCAGGCCAGCGCTCAAGACAGAGGATCCAGTCTCACACTGCTATAGTCTGACTCCCACCTCACAGGACCTAACCACATCAAGGTGGTGGAAAAGGTGCAAATAATTCTTAGGATTCCCAACAGACAAAGATTAGTACTTTAATCTGGTCTGATAGACGCTCGCCACACCTGCAGCACCCCTGGGTTTTTACTGGCCAGCAGACCACAAGAAAAGAGGGGGTCATTCCTATGTTCCCAGGGAGGGTTACGGTTATGGTTATTGTTTGTTTGTTTATTTGGATCCCCATTAGCTAGGCTACTGCATTATTAGCAGCTACTCTTCCTGGGGTCCACACAGAAATATTACATTAGCTAACATGAAAACATTTTACATGACAGTATCAGAAAACAGTTAAACGCTTAAAATACAACCAAAATTATAAAAAGAAAAATATCTGATTATATGGTGTAGTAAATCACACATTACTGTGTGTTGCATTGACTTAGTTTTTGAGATGTTAAGAGTTCAGGCCAAATTATATTTGCCGCGTCCGTGTAGCTGTGAGGGTATGCTACTGTAGCGTCATATGATGTACATATCATCATCAGCATCATGTCCACGCAGACATCTGCATGCCTCTCCTCTCAGAGTTTCTTCTGCTGCATGTGGGTACTACTAGTATAATGACTGCACATGACTGGTACTATACTAGTATAATGACTGCACATGACTGGTACTATACTAGTATAATGACTGCACATGACTGGTACTATACTAGTATAATGACTGCACATGACTGGTACTATACTAGTATAATGACTGCACATGTGTGTACTATACTAGTATAATGACTGCACATGCGCTATACAGGGCCGGATACAGAAATTATTAACTGGGGGGGCATTAATAAATGCTGGGGGGGGCGGCTTCCTCGACGTCGGAAAAAAAATTGGGGGGGCCCAAAACCATTTGGGGGGTTTTCGGGGGCCCCAAACCCCCCAAATGCGTAGGAAAATATGCATAGGAAAATATGCATTTTGGCACAGTTAGACCTATAAAAAAATGTGTTGCCTTTTGTCTGACCTCTACCCTGAAACCTGTGGCACCAATGTAGCAAAATGCTGCCCACGGTGCCCACTTACAGTCTATGGTGCCCACCCAATCAAAATAAATAAATGTTACATAAATATTTGATGATAAAAAAAAAAATTGGCAAAAAAAATAATATATATATATATATTATTTTTTTTACCCCAATTTTGATTGGGTGGGCAGGATGCACGTTTGGGTGGGCACTGCCCACCCCTGCCCCCCCCCTAGAACCGGCCCTGGCGCTATAACAGAAATATGGACACTGTGTTTGAGGAGAGGTTGTGTGAGGTGAGGCGCCTCCATGGATCGCCTGTTACTTGATGGAAGTGTGTGCTGGCAGAAGTGTCAGAAGGAAGGATCTGCCAGACACGTTTGTCTTGAGCATGTTTGGAGCACGTGCGTGTCTGCAGCCACCAACTTGTTTAGTTTTTCTTCAAATTTAGAGTAGACAATTATTTTGTAACCCTTTTTCTCCCCAATTAAGTCGTCATGCCAATTAATTCCTCCCCACACACATTTCTGTGTTGTCCAGGGGTGAAAGTGGCTGACAGTTCTTGCCGGAACTGACACATGTGTCGTGCGTGTGCGCGCGGTTATTTGGTGGATTTTGGTACTTTATTTTCGTTTTTTTGTTACTTTATTTCGGGTTTAGGGTTAGGTTAGGGTTATGTTATTTAATTCTTATTTTTGCCTGATTTTACCGATTTATTATCAAAAAAATATTTTTTAATTAAAATATTGCATTGTGCTTCATTTATTTTTTAAATTGCATTCTTCATCAAAACAGTGTATATTTTCCCTCGCGTTTCTTTACTTTTCTTTTTTCCAGAAAAGACGTGTTGAACCAATCAGAACTAACTATGCTAGTCTGTCAGCCAATCAGAAACATGTTTTGAATGTTGGTGGGATTTAATTTGTCATAAAGCCCGCCTCCTTTATCCGGTAATTTGCACACACACACACACATAGGCACGGACAAAGGCTGTTTCCGTATCCGTTTTATACCGGATCTCTAAGCTGCAAAGTGTATTGATCCCAGTCCCACGCATGCGCTAATTGACGCGACTTGCTGGAGAAGACGAGACGAGACGCTTCTCGGCTCCGTAGAATAAATAAACACCGTAAAATGTGTATGTTAATCTGATGTTAGTAGATGATGTAGATAGTAGATAACATGGCCATGGGTCTGTGGCAGGTTATTTAATATGGGATTTTCACAACTACCTTCGACTTCTTCTTAACGGAACGGCGTTCCGTCACCCAATCTTTTACCGTTCCTGACCGTTCCTGACCGTTCCTGACCGTTCCTGACCGTTCCTGACCGTTCCGGCCCCACTTTCACCCCCTGGTGTTGTCACTGCTGTCGTATCCTACTGACTCACCTACCAGTGAGGAGCCCCCACCAGGAGGACGTAGAGCCTTCGTTCTATATACTCCTCCCGCCCAACACTCCCCACTGACAGGCTCCGCCCCCAGCCCGTAGGAGTACGTGCAATGACCATTATTACCTCCTCCTCCTCCTCCTCCTCCTCCTCCTCCTCCCCCTCCCCGCCCGGCTTCCCTCCCCCTGAACACGGGCCAGTAGTGTTGGTGTAGACGCCCAACAAAGCCGGTTGCACCACACGGTGGATTCAAACCCACAGCCTCCGTGTGGTGGTGGGCAGGGACTTTACCACTGCACCACCCGAGCGCCCGCAACCAACTTGTTTTATAAACAAAATGACATCCTGTGTCTGCAGACCCTCCACGTTATGCAGCAAGTATTTAATCAGGCCTTTGGGATGAAGGGTTATTAAAGGTTAGGATGGACTCTGAGAACATAAGGTAGATCTGAACCAAAAAGACAAGGCTCTCAGCTGGAGCTGCAGGGGGTTTGAAGTCACTTTGTGTGTGACTTTGTAAGCAAGAAAAATGGTATGAAATGTTCTCATTCTCTACACGTTGGAGGGGGGGGGGGGGGGTTGTGTGTATATTTGCCTGAGGATATGGTGTGATGGGATATGACCTGCGTTTACCCCTAGACGCCAGCAGGCTCTGAGCCAAAGCCTTCCCCTGGTGACGCCCTGGGGGGGGGGGGGGGGGGTGGATAAATGTTGGCTTTGGTGGGTTTGTGTGGATATAGAATGATCCTGGGAGATATTAGATAATGAATGATTTGTCACAATATCTGCCTTATTGTCCTAATCTATGTCAGACATTCTACACTTTTAACCCATTAAGACCGGGAACGCATCTGTGTCATTTTTTGATTTGATAGAAATCTGTGCAAATCTTTGAATGTTTATTTCTTTAAGTGAACATTTGTAACTCAAATCTTTGCTTGTGGGGATTCTACAAAAGTCTTCTAAATCCTAACAGTACCATTTTCATGTCAAGGACCCCCAAAAGGACATGTATTTGGCCGTGGACCCCCAACTCAAAATATGTTGTTCCAGGAACCCCCTGAAGCAAGATTTGCGCTCATTAAAAAAAAAAAAAAAAAAAAGCAGATCTACAAGCTCGTGCGCATTATATCTGCTATTTTTGAATAGCCAAATAAATCTTAAAATGATTCCCGGTCTTAACTCATTCCCTGCCTAGAACGACTAAAACGACTTTTGTCCTTTAAGCCCCCTCTGCCAAGAACGACTAAAACGACTTTTATTTTTTTCAAAAAAAAAAAAAATCTTTTTTTTTTTTTTTTTTTTTTTCTTATTTATTTATTTATTTTTTAACCCAAAGACCAAGGAGATATGATTTGTTGAAGATCTAGACTCCCATCCACTTCATTGTTAACTTAAAACTTAAACATTTTGTATCTCGGCTCCTGAGTACTTTTTTTTTTTAATTAAAAATCTCTGGCAGTGGGCAAACGCAAAAAAATAAAGTTCTGGCAGTGAATGAGTTAACAGGTTAAGTGTGGGTCTGGATGGCCGCTCTGTGTAATAGTGTGTTCACACATTGGCTGTACTGTCCCTGAAACCACAGGCATCGCCTCCATTCACATGCATTCTGCAGCTCGGGCTCGGCTCAGTTGCCGAGCCCGTTATCCTTCCTCCGCAGTCATATCCGTTTAGCGTTAACAAGCGCGAGAGAGAGAGAACACATGGGCTCTGCTCTGAGAGAGAGAGAGAACACATGGGCTCTGCTCTGCTCTGAGAGAGAGAGAACACATGGGCTCTGCTCTGCTCTGCCGTTTTGGCTGCGAGCTCCGCAAACAGATTCAACATAATGGTTTGCTGTCTGTTTCAGCCTCTGTCTTTCTGATGTGGTTGTCGTTTTTAACGCTGTGGCTACTCGGAGGCGAGCCATCTAGAAGAGTGTGTGTGTGTGTGTGTGTGTGTGTGTGTGTGTGTGTGTGTGTGTGTGTGTGTGTGTGTGTGTGTGTGTGTGTGTGTGTGTGTGTGTGTGTGTGTGTGTGTGTGTGTGTGTGTGTGTGTGTGCGTGTGTGCGTGTGAGACTGTATCTGTCTGGCTAATCTTGCAAGCTGCTGGACGGAAATGTCTTGTGCGCACGCTGCCAGTAGGCCAAGGTAGTAACTCCCCGAATTGTGACTATTTATTTTCTTTTTACAAATGACATTTCATGTCAGTCTTGTTATGCTGTAAGTCAATGGGGGTCAGATTGTTCTGACCTCTTTATCCCTGGAGAAAGTACTAATGTATTGTACCAGTTTAGACACTTCCAACTTGGCGTCCTTATTTTGGGCGTGTCATTATTGTCAGAAATGTTCAAGCATTATAAAAAGTCTTCTTACAAGCTCACATCGCGATGCGCTGTGAGCTTGTAGATCGGCTGTTTTCGCGTTGTGTTTTTTAATTGACATTAGGGTGCTGCAGCCAGAGAGGCTATGGCTGTTTGGGGGTAAAAGATTGGGAACCCGTGTCATATACAGTACGTCATACCTGACATCACTGACTGGCCCCTTGACGTCGCAGATCCGCATGGAAACCGGTATTAGACCCTGTGTGTGTGTGTGTGTGTGTGTGTGTGTGTGTGTGTGTGTGTGTGTGTGTGTGTGTGTGTGTGTGTGTGTGTGTGTGTGTGTGTGTGTGTGTGTGTGTGTGTGTGTGTGTGTTTTTTGTCTTGACCTTCAACTCTCCTGCGGTGGTCATGGTTTCACTGTGGGCAGGAATTAGCTGGACTCTTTCCTGGATTGTGCACTTCTAATGAGGGCTATCAGCACTTTGGCACTGCTTACTGGCAGCATGCGTAGAAATGGATGGGGATCAGGAAGGGCTCAACAGAACTGCTGCCCCGCAGTCCGGGTCCAGGAAAAAATGCTGCCCATAAACAAGATCGGGTTGCGTTATCAAATTTAAAAATATGCACCCGTTAAAAATATGCACCATGTTATATTTATTCCAAAAGCACCTTTGGGACTCTCACTATATCTGCTGGAGAACTGGGCCCAGGCATAGTGTGTGAAGTATGAAGGTTGTTTTTCACTTTCTTTTTTTACGAGAGGCCACTGGTTCTCAATGTTGGGTCAGTGGACCCCTAGGGGTCCTTGAGGCGGTTCCGGGGGAGAACGGGGGGGGAGGGTCCCCAGCTAAATGATAGATAGTTGTAACTCAGAGAGTGTACAGTTGGAATCAAATGGACCCACATTACAGGTCCACTTGTCAGTGGTGAAAAAAGTGCTCATATTTCTTACTGAAGTAAAAGTATCAATACTGCAATGTAGAAATACTCTGTTAAAGGGTAAAAGTCCAGAATTCAAAAGTACGAAAGTATTGGCATCAAAATGTACTTAAAGTACCAAAAGCGAAAGTACTCATTATGTGGAAATCTTCCATTTCATGTTTTCAAAATGTATAAAATCTTTTGAAAATAGCCGATCTACTGTACAAGCTCACAACCCGTGTGTGTAAGTTTTGTAATAATATTCAAAATCTGTAAAGTACAGTAACTAGTTACTAAAGTTGTTAAATAATTGTAGTGGATTAAAAGTACAATATTTGCCTCTGAGATGTAGTGGAATAGAAGTAAAAGTATTGAAAGTTGGAAATACTCCAGTAAAGTAAAAATTCCTCAAAAGTGTACTTGGGTAAATGTACTTAATGTTACTTTACACCACTGCCATTTGGTTCCATTTGTACACTCTCAGCTCAGAGTTACAGACTTTCACTGTAGATTTGACAGTGTATTATAATATATTGGGCTCCCAGAGATAAAAAATCATATCAAATGGGGGTCTGTGGCCTAATGTATATCACTGGAGTTCCTTGAAATTAAAAAGGTTACGAATCACTGCTCCAGGCTATACAGCAGATTTTCTTTTCTTTTTTCTTTTCTTTACATTCATGTATAATACTACAGTATATAGAGATAATGTTACTAATAGTTTCCTATGGTTTGGGACACCACATCAGTGTTGATTTTGACAGAATATTTAGTTTTAGTCATATTTTAGTCATCTGAAATGTTTTAGTTTTTGTCTAGTTTTAGTCGACTAAATATCATAAGATTATAGTCGACTAAATCTACAGTTGATTTAGTCGACTAAAATGTATGTTGGTGGTGCCTTGATGGCGTCTTAATGGCTGATTTTACACTTAGTTGTATGCTGAAAATAGCAGATCTACAAGCTCACAAAGCGTCACAGTGCGACGCGTTGTGAGCTTGTAGATCTGCTATTTTCAGAGCACAACACCCGAGCGCAACAAAACATAAAATGTCTTGTCTTTTAGTTCTACTGGATCTCTTCTCCACTAGATCCCTCACTAACATTCAGTCTAGTTTTTATTTGTTGACGAAATTGTGAATATATTTAGTCTTAGTTTTAGTCATCATGGCTTAGTTTTTATTTCGTCAGTGAAGAAAGGTAGTCGACGAACATTTTTCGTCATAGTTTTAGTCGACGAAATCAACACTGCCTGAGACATGCCTTTGAAAGGGACACGTAGGAATCGTATGAGTGCAGGAATACAGCACAGAAAGAGAGAGAGAGAGATTACACCCGAGGGAGATGTTTGGAGGGGTGGTATATAGACTAATTATCTTGTCACGTGTCATAAAAAGAGGCCCAGGAAGGCCAGTGTCATGGGGCCTCTCTCTCGCTGTGTGTGTGTGTGTGTGTGTGTGTGTGTGTGTGTGTGTGTGTGTGTGTGTGTGTGTGTGTGTGTGTGTGTGTGTGTGTGTGTGTGTGTGTGTGTGTGTGTGTGTGTGTGTGTGTGTGTGTGTGTGTATACTCCCCATAGGGCTCTGCCCTCGGCCAGGACGCAGCACCAAACCTCTCCTCCTGCACATAACGAGTCGGGCTGCAGTCACACACCTCGTGGGGATGTATTGATTGTCTCCCCCACACCTCCACTGAGAGGTCTCATTCTGTCTGTCACACTCCTACACACACTGGGCTCAGGCCAGCAGGCACATGCACACACACACGCACACGCACGGACATGCACACACACACACACGGACACGCACGGACACGCACACACAAACACACACACAGACGCACGGACATGCACAACACACACACACGGACACGCACGGACGCACGGAAAAGCACACACACAAACACACACACACACACACACACAGACACATGGACACATACAGTACACATACACGGACACACACACATACACGGACACACACACGGACACACAGACACGCACACACACACAAACACACACATACACACACATACACACAGACACACAAACATCCAAACACACACACACACACACAAGCATGCACAAACACACACACACGGACACACGGATACACGGACACACACAAACACACACACACATGGACACACGGACACAGACACGCATGGACACCCACACACGGACAGGCACGCACGCGCACACACACAGACACACACGGCTGCGGACAGGCGCGCACACACACAAACACGCACGCACACGCACACGGACACGCACGCACGCACGCACGCACGCACGCACGCACGCACGCACGCACGCACGCACGCACGCACGCACGCACGCACGCACGCACGCACGCACGCACGCACGCACGCACGCACGCACGCACGCACGCACGCACGCACGCACGCACGCACGCACGCACGCACGCACGCACGCACTCACGCACGCACTCACGCACGCAGACTACGTCATGCTGCTTGCCACCGTGCTCGACACTGCTCTCTATCAAAGTGAGAATCCGTGTCATTAATGACCATTAACGACACTTCACTCTGTCATTGAGGGATCGTTCTCCAAACCCACACACGTTCTATTGGCGCTTTTCCATTTTCCACGAATGGGAACGCAGAACCTTCCATAACCTGGAATAAATGTCCAGAACCCGTTCTGGACATTTATGTGATTGTTTTGTTGTGTTTATGTTTCCATGGCAACCAGAAACAAAGGAGGAGGTACATCATGAATTGACTCTGTCCCGCCTACGTTATCGCTCTTGCAACATAGTATGGAAACATTTTGATGGAGATATTTCCACAGTATCAACACAGATGCTGTGAACTTGACGTGTCCGTTGCCGTCTCAATTATCAGATTTTTTCGGGATTGAATATCAGTTTGATTTAGCTGTTTATTCTGGTTTCCTCGTCGCTCACTGGTCCTTCTAGCCGATCTACGCGGTCACAGTTTTTTTCTGTTCTGGCCCCACAGTGGTGGAATGAACTCCCCACTGATGTCAGGACAGCAGAGTCGCTGCCCATCTTTCGCCGCAGGCTGAAAACCCACCTCTTCAGGAATCACTACCCTGACCCTTCCTCTTAGCCTTGGCCACTTGTTGTCAATTAGTTGTACGAGCTCTTGTTTTATTGGATCTTGTTCATTTGATACACTTATTTGTTTTAGCTCTTGATCATTTGATTTTCCTATTTGTCTCATCAGTTTAAGAAAGTAGGTAGCTGATATATTGCACTTTTACCTTGGTGCTAGGTATACTCTTAGTTGCTTGTTTTAGAAGAGAATGCACTTCAGACTTCTGGTGATTAGTAGTTTTGTTCCCTACCTATGTTGAATGCACTTACTGTAAGTCGCTTAATGTAATGTAATGTATTCTGTTTCCGCTGTTTGTGAAGAAAGTTTTCAACTTTAACCAAATGAACCCCTAGTTCATGTAATGCACTGCATCATGGTCAAATAACAATACAAGAGGGTGAAACTGCATTAGATCCATAACTCACTATCTGCCATATGGTTTAACTTGGAGGTCATAATAGGTCAAGGATCAAGGTTGGTGATGATGAACCACACACGGCTCAACTATGGACAATTCTATGGTTGCCCTTTGTTTGGAATTTATTGCAATGTCTTCAGGAGCACAGAAAGCCTATATACTACTGTCAGTGGTGTAAAGTAACAAAGTACATGTACTCAAGTACTGTACTTAAGTACATTTTTTAGGTATTTTTACTTTACTGGAGTATTTCCAATTGTCAGTACTTTTACTTCTACTCCACTACATCTCAGAGGCAAATATTGTACTTTTACTCCACTACAATTATTTGAAAACTTTAGTTACTTTGCAATTATCAATAATTATATTATAAAACATACATTAACCACTTTAGCCCTATTTTGTACCTGCAGTAGACTATTTGATAATAGCCGATCTACAAGCTCACAACGCGTCGCATCGCGACACGTTGTGAGCTTGTAGATCTGCTATTTTCAAACATTTTAGTACTTTTACTTTTGGTACTTTTAAGTACATTTTGATTCCAATACTTTTGTACTTTTAGTCAATTGTGAATTCCGGACTTTTACTTGTAACAGAGTATTTCTACATTGCAGTATTGATACTTATACTTAAGTAAAGAATGTGAGTACTTTTTCCACCACTGGCTGCTCTGTCCTGCCTCTGGCTGCCCTGCGAGTCAGGAGGCGTTTGGGAACAGCGGGAGAGGAGAGCGATGGGAACAGCGGGAGAGGAGAGCGATGGGAACAGCGGGAGAGGAGAGCGATGGTATAAACTCTGCTGTACCCACGTGCCAGTGTGCCAAAGTGCCAGCAGGTGCACTCTGCCAGCAGCATCAGCAATCCCTAGCAATGGCATCCACAACCGAGGGGAATAGGCCACAGCATAGAGAGGGGAATAGGCCACAGCATAGAGAGCCTGACAGGGCTTTTGTTTCCTGTTTAATGTTGATAAATGCTACAACTAATGGGAATGTCATCTCTTTTTTGTCCCGTTTTGTGGTTTGTTTTCATAGCGTCCAGTCATTGAACTGGACCAGAGTCTCTTTTGGTGGTAGTTTTTTGCCCTCAGGTCCAGAAGTATATATTTAGCTGACACAGCTTCTCCACACAGCCTCAGGAGCCGTGTTTACTGTACTCTCAGGCACAGGATAGAGGAGGAAATTATACCAGGAATATAGCCAGCTCAGGTGGAATTAAATGTGACAAATATGGCAAACTCGCCTCTGACAACTATTATCCTCACCCTCAGGTGCACCTCAAGTAGATCAGCCATGATGTTATCTTTTTACTGCTCTTTTACAGACAGTACATTCATGACTGAAATGACCCTGGACTGTGGGGGAATCTGAGCACCTTGCTTAATAACCACCTGCAACCTGGCAATCCCTGCTGTATTTTTGGCATGTAATTATGTGAACATAAAAAAAAAAAAAAAAAAAGTTAAAACCAAAAATTAAATTAAAAAAAAAAAAAAAAAAATGTAGATATATTCAAAACATTTCCCTCCAAATTCAAAATGTAAAAAAAATGCAAAACAAGAGCAGATCTACAAGGAGATCTACTATTTTTGCTATATTCGGCGTACGGTGAAGTATATACTAGGGCTTAAGTGGCTCATTTGAATAAACAGTGTCTCATATGCTATGCAAATACAGCAGAGCGTACGGCATCTCTTCAACGCGGGAGCAACACGAGTTCAGCGTTCCCAGATGAGCGGGGGGTGGGGGAAGGGGGGGGGGGGGGGGCATAAGAACAGTCGTAAGAAATGAAGCAACAACCAGAAACCATCTGCGTGTGTTATTACACATTTCCCCGGCCTTGCTTCTAAATCCCTACAGTGGGAGAACATCCAGCGAATCAGAGCGCCCATATGGCCGGGGCGCCCGGCGCCCGGAATTATCCTTCAAATGTGGGTTAATGAATTCATGAGCAGGCTGTTTCTCATGGCCATCAGATCCCCTTACACCCTGATAGACACACACCTGCCCCGTCCTCTCTGGTGGGGGGCCTTACACCCTGATAGACACACACCTGCCCGTCCTCTCTGGTGGGGGGCCTTACACCCTGATAGACACACACCTGCCCGTCCTCTCTGGTGGGGGGCCTTACACCCTGATAGACACACACCTGCCCGTCCTCTCTGGTGGGGGGCCGGTGGGGGGCCGCGTGGGTTCCATCAACACCTCGGAAACAACAGAGAGGCGTTTTTTTTGGCGGGGCCGTGCCAGTGCCGGCAGAGAGACGCATGGAGGGACAACCCAGGGCCAGTCCATTCATCAGTTACCATCAGGAGCTTAATGAAACGCACAGCCAGAGTGATTAAGACACAGACACCCCCCCTGCTTTAATGCATTAATCACCAAGCACTGTCTGTCTGCACCCTCTCTGAGGCTGTGTTCATTTGTGTTTGTGTGTGTGTATGTGTGTGTGTGTGCGTGTACGCGTGTGTGTGTGTATCTGTGCATGCACATTTTGATGTTGTGAATTGTTGTGTGTGTGCGCGCGCGTGTGCGTTCATGTGTGCACGCGCGCTCGTGGGTATGTGTGTATGTGTGTGCACGCAGACGAGTGTGATGACCCTGCGTGTGTTTGTGTATGTATGTACGTACGTACGTGTGTATGTCTGTGCGGGCGCTCGTGCATGCGTGTGAGCTTGCGTGTGTGAGTGTGTGCGTGCGTGTGTGTATATGTTTGTGTGTGTGCGTGCGTGCGTATGTGTGTGTGCGTATGTATGTATGTGCATGCACACGTGTGTGACTGTGCATGTTTGTGTATGTATGTATGTATGTATGTGTGTGCGGGCTCTCGTGCATGCGTGTTTTTATGTGTGCGTGCGAGGCTGTGAGTGTGAGCATGCATGTGTGTGTGTGTGTGTGTGTGTGTGTGTGTGTGTGTGTGTGTGCGTGCATGTGTGTGATGCAGCTTGCATAGAGAAGGTGTATTGTCCTGGTGGTGTTTGCCCTTGGACGCGGTCCACCACCTTAGCGGTTGTTGTGCCCGTAAAAGATCCCGGTGCATGAATACCAGGAGCTGTTCTCCTGGTGATCATTAACTCATGAACACCAGGAGCTGTTCTCCTGGTGATCATTAACTCATGAATACCAGGAGCTGTTCTCCTGGTGATCATTAACTCATGAACACCAGGAGCTGTTCTCCTGGTGATCATTAACTCATGAATACCAGGAGCTGTTCTCCTGGTGATCATTAACTCATGAATACCAGGAGCTGTTCTCCTGGTGATCATTAACTCATGAATACCAGGAGCTGTTCTCCTGGTGATCATTAACTCATGAATACCAGGAGCTGTTCTCCTGGTGATCATTAACTCATGAATACCAGGAGCTGTTCTCCTGGTGATCATTAACTCATGAACACCAGGAGCTGTTCTCCTGGTGTTCATTAACTCATGAATACCAGGAGCTGTTCTCCTGGTGATCATTAACTCATGAACACCAGGAGCTGTTCTCCTGGTGTTCATTAACTCATGAATACCAGGAGCTGTTCTCCTGGTGTTCATTAACTCATGAATACCAGGAGCTGTTCTCCTGGTGATCATTAACTCATGAATACCAGGAGCTGTTCTCCTGGTGATCATTAACTCATGAATACCAGGAGCTGTTCTCCTGGTGATCATTAACTCAGTGTGTTTTAATTGATTCATCTAACTTTGTCTGATAAAGAGCGAACGGCAGGAACTCAGCACCACATTGTGTGTTAAAGGACCTGCTGTGTCTGCTTAGCAAATGAATAATACAATGCAGATGGCGTGGGCATTATTTATTTATTTTGGATGCCGTGCATTTTTTTTCTGCAGACGATTACTCATCGCCGTCTGGCTATATATAAGTTTGTCACGTGTAGTTAGGGGTGGGGTGGGGTGGGGGGGAGGGAGGGGGGGGGGGGGTCGCTGCACCTTCTTTCAGAAGTCTGAAACGTTATTGCGGCATTAACCCATTAAGACCGGGAACGCATCTGTTTCATTTTAAGATTTCTCTGGCAAAAATAGCAGATCTACAAGCTCGTGCCGTGCTACGAGCTTGTAGATCTGCTATTTTTGAAAAATCGTGCAAATGTGTGAAAATCTTTGAAAGAAAACCTTTGTAACTCAAATCTTTGCTTCTGGGGATTCTACAAAGGTTTTCTAAATCCTATTTATTTTCTGAAACACTTAGAATATCAGTTCTCAAACTGTTCCGTGTCAAGGACACGCTTTAAAAAAATCCCAATATTTGCAAGATTTTTCAAAAATAGCAGATCTACAAGCTCATAGGGCAGCGCTATGAGCTTGTATATCTGCTATTTTTGAATAGCCAAAGTATAAAATAATGTGTTCCCGGTATCAAGGGGTTAAGGCGATGTTACAAATGGGTTCAGGTGATCCCCCCCCCCCCCCCCCCCCCCAACACCATCTGGACTGGAACCAGCAGAAAGAGGCTGCATGCTGTTTATGACAGAACCACAAGATGGGCTTTTTATACTCTAGTTTTATTGCTTTAACAAATGAAGACGGCCTGAAGGTGATTATTTATATCTATTAATTAACTTCATTCAAATGGGGAGGGATTGGCTTCTTTGCGCCCCCGTGGTTAATTACACCTACGTGTACGATATGTGGGCTGCATGGTGTAAATACATATGTGTCACCGCAGGCATACAGCCCACTGGTTGGAGATTAAGCTCAGCATGTGTGTTGTGTGTGCGCGTGTGTTTTGCACATTTAACCCATTAAAACCGGGAACCCATCTGTGTACAACCATTATTTTATACTTTGGCTATTCAAAAATAGCTGATCTACAAGCTATGAGCTTGTAGATCTGCAATTTTTTGAAAAACCATGAAAATGTGTGCAAATCTTTGAATGTATATATTTTTTTAAACCGAACATTTTAACTCAAATCTTTGCTTCTGGGGGGGTCCCTGGAACAACATATTTTGAGATGGGGGTCCGCGGCCAAATACATATCATGTAAAGGGCCCTTGACAGGAAAAAGTTTGAGAAAAGTTTGAGAAACATAAGTTTGTTTTAAAAAAAAGTTTGCATTTAGAAGACATTTGTAGAATCCCCTGAAGCAAATATTTGAGTTACAAATGTTCGCTTTAAAAATAATAATATATACATAATATATAAAAGAAAAAATATATATTCAATGATTTCCCCAAAAAAATCATGATTTTAAAAAGAAATAGCAGCTAGATCTGCAAGCTATGAGCTTGTAGATCTGCTATTTTTGAATAGCCAAAGTATAACATAATGGTTCAAGTGGTTAAAATTACACAGATGCTTTCCCGGTCTTAATGGGTTAAATATCAGTGTCGCCAATCGTAATGCGTTGTAATACGTGGCTGAAGATTTTATTCCCCCCCACCCCCCCACCCCCCCCTCACACGACAGCAACCCGGGCCAACCACCGGTCGAAGAGATATCCCAGTGAAATATGTATAATCCCTAAGAAATGAAAAAGACATTAGGCTTTCATTGTGGCGCGCGTCTTTTGTCCAGATCGCTGCCCGGCGGTTCGACCTGCTGAGTAGGCTGAAAGCCTCTCTCTCTCTCCTTTTCCCTCGTCCATCTCTATCTCTGGTCCCTGGCTCTGTTGCTGCAAATGGGACGGCGACCAAGGGGTCTGCACTACAAGCAGCAGATTAAAGGATTACCATTAATTAGATGTCAGGGACAGAGAGGGGGGGCTTTGCCTGTCCTGGCCATGATACAATATCTGTTAATCTGCTGCTGCTCCTGGATAAAAAGAAATCAGTCCATTGACAGGAGAGAATTAGGAAAAAAAAGAAGAAGTGTTGGGGGACGGGGGGGGGGGGGGCACGGGGGTTGAGAGGAGAATGTACAACATGAAAAGATGGAGAGAAAGCAGAGAGGGTTTGTATATAGAGATGAGGAGGGATGAAAGAGGCCAGGAGAAAGAAGGGAAGTATAGCCCTTAGTATAGAGAAACAGAAGGAGGCTGGGATAATGGCAGAGATGAGGGGGTACAAGAGACTAAGAGGAGGTACAAGAGACTAAGGAGGAAGCGACAATGAGGTCGTGGCTCAGGGATCCATGGAGAAACAAAGAGCAGAGAAGAGGAGGTGAAGTGGTCGGGTTCAGTAAGGAGAGAGCAGTGCTGACTACGGAGGAAGCAGAGAGGAACACAGTCAGATGTTTTACTTTAGTAAAAGTAGCAATACCGCCATACAAGTAAAAGGCCTGTGTTCAAAATGTTACTTGAGTAAAAGTACAGAAGTATTGGCGTCAAAATACACTTAAAGTACCAAAAGTAAAAGTACTAAAATGTTTAAAAATAGCAGATCTACAAGCTGTGAGCTTGTAGATCGGCTTTTTTTCAAATGGCTTATGTATGAAACGGGGCTGAAGTGGTTAATGTATGTTTTATAACATAGTAATTCATATCTGCAAAGTAACTAGTAACTAAAGTTAATCAAATAATTGTAGTGGAGTAAAAGTACAGTATTTTCCTCGCTGAGATGTAGTGGAGTAAAAGTAAAAGAATAGAAAATTGGAAATACTACAGTAAAGTAAAAGTACCTCAAAATTGTACTTATAGGTACAGTACTTGAGTAAATGTACTTAGTTACTTGACACCACTGGGAACACATGGACGCAGGGAGCTGGGAACAGACTATTTTCAGCACTGAACTTAGACAGGTTTGGCCAAATGTTTCAACAGGAACAAAAAACAACAAAAAAAGACACTTATATCATGTGCCCGCTGTCTTGCATCACCGCAAACTATATGTGATTTTACCAAGTGAGAAATCACTGGCTGTGAATCTCAGACATAGCCTCTATACCAGACATAGCCTCTATACCATACATACCTCTATACCATACATAGCCTCTATACCAGACATAGCCTCTATACCATACATAGCCTCTATACCATATACAGCCTCTATACCAGATATAGCCTCTATACCAGATATAGCCTCTATACCAGATATAGCCTCTATACCAGATATAGCCTCTATACCAGATATAGCCTCTATACCAGATATAGCCTCTATACCAGATACAGTCTCTATACCATTCGCTCCTTTGTACAGGCACCTGTCATTCCTAATTGAGCGCTCGGTCGGACGGATGACAGGTATGCCGAGTGATTGACAGGTGTACTGGTCAGAGTTTGATAAGGCGCCGGCCCGTAATAGAAGTCCTGACCCGGCCTTCAGCGCTATTAACCCGTTCCTAGATAGACAGACCCGCGGGTGGCCTCGGGCCAGGAGAACACAGGGCCATTAGCGTCCTGTAAAACACCCACCTGAGGAGATGACCCCTCCCTCACCACCACCACACTGCGGTGGACATCCTGGGCTTCACCGCGCTGTCAGCCCCGGGGTGTCGTGGGCCTCCTGGTGTCTGGATTGATCACTGTGTCTGTGGAGCTTATCACAACCCAGCCCCATGCTCAGCCATGCAAGCAATAACACACACACACACACACACACACACACACACACACACACACACACACACACACACACACACACACACTGTGTGTCTGAAATGTGAACTATACACAAGAGACACTCTTACAATATGCGGTGGTGTAAAGTAACTAAGTACATTTACTTAAGTACAATTTTGACGTATTTTTACTTTACTTGAGTATTTCCAATGATCAGTACTTTTACTTCTACTCCACTACATCTCAGAGGCAAATATTGTACTTTTACTCCACTACAATTATTCGAAAACTTTAGTTACTTTGCAGATATAAATTATTACATTATAAAACATACATTAACCACTTTAGCCCTATTTTATACCTAGGCTATTTGAAAATAGCCGATCTACAAGCTGCGACGCGTTGTGAGCTTGTAGATCGCCTATTTTCAAACATTTTTGTAATTTTACTTTTGGTACTTTAAGTACATTTTGATACCAATACTTTTGTACTTTTGCTCAAGTAGATTTTTAATTCCAGACTTTTATTTGTAACAGAGTACTTCTACATATTGATACTTTTACTTATGTAAAACATTTGAGTACTTTTTCCACCACTGCACAAGAGACACTCTTACAATATGCAACCACCATATTTTGGGTGCACATCGGGTCGGACAGGGAATGCCCACCGGCAAATGGCAGGGCTGTGTGTGTGTGTGTGTGTGTGTGTGTGTGTGTGTGTGTGTGTGGTGCGTGCGTGCGTGCGTGTGTGTTTTGTTGCAGCAGTGTGTATGTACACCGTGCAGCATGCATATGTGAGTTGTGAAGGGGTAATTGATGGAGAAAAGGCTGGGACATCATTTTCTTATGGGCTCGGCATAGGGCAACTCCCTCTATTTGTGGAGGGGGACTCTGGTGCACCCCTCTGAGCCCCTCTCGCCTGAGACTCTAATTACTTTGGGGACCTGGAGAATTCAAAGGATTTAGATACGGGGGAGAAAAGAATTTCCAATTTATTGCACCACTTGATGTTTGTCTTCGTCTGTGGTACGAGTTGCGCCTCGGAAAGGCGAACGCACACAAAGTGCACGTTTGCGCTCCCTGATAAAAGTGAAATATTATTAGAACGCTGTCAGGGGCTGTGTTTATCCCTGGGGAGAGTGTGTGTGTGTGTGTGCGTCTCTGTGTGTGTAGGAGGGCGTAATAATCTCCTGGACAAACACAGTGTAACATCAGGCCTCCCACCGCCGCTCAGATAGTGCTATCTTCATCTCACAAAGCCCAACCCCTCCCTGCTTCCGCCTCCGCTAACATCTCCCTGTTCGCGCCGCGGAGCCGAGCCGCCACCCCGAACCCTTCCTTCCCACCGACCGGTGGAGTGAATTACTTTGGAAAGTTTAACGACGTGAGCCATCAGATTCATTTGTGGATTGAGTCGTATCTCATTCACTTTTATCACGCCGTTGTTTGGACATTTACGCACAACCTGTGAAAAACACAATGATCACTTTCACAGTCGAGGAATTGTTGTGCATATAGAAATGTGGATATGACTTTTTTGGAAGTCCTGTAGGCTTTTTTGACTGCATACAAATAATCTGTTTCAGTCCCCTTCAGGCTTCTGTAATTAGAAGTGTATAATAAAATGCAAATACTATGCCACGTAAAAAACGACCATATTCCATTTTACATTTTCATTAGTTTCTAGCTTACGATTATTGCTTGCTTTTTTTTTGCCTGATTGCAAACCAGCCCCCCCTGGACTGTGGAAACTGATGTCTAAACACTTTAACCCAATAAGACCGGGAACGCATGTGTGTCTTTTTAAGATTTATTTGGCTATTCAAAAAATTACAGATATACAGTAGATCTGCTATTTTTTGAAAAATCGTGGAAAATTTGTTCAAATATTTGAATATGTGTTTAGTTTTTTTTGCGATTTTTTAAAAACTTAAATATTTGCTTCTGGGGGGGTCCCTGGAACAACATATTTTAAGATGGGGGTCCGTGGCCAAATACATATAATTTTGGGGGTCCTTGACATGAAAAGGTTTGAGAACCACTGATATTATAACATAAGTTTCTTCAAAAAACTGTTAGGATTCAGAAGACATTTGTAGAATCCCCCGGAAGCAAAGATTTGAGTTACAAATGTTTGCTTTAACAATAAATACATTCAAATATTTACACACATTTTCAATTTTTTTCAAAATAAATCGCAGATCTACAAGCTCATAGCGCACGGTGACATTGTTGTGAATTACAAAACAAACCTTTCTGTTAATCCTTGTTACCATACTCTCTGATGTATATATTTTACATTCTAGCAATTATACATCAAAACATCAATAGCAAATGATACTTTTTACCTTTTCATTGCTGGCACTCCGTTTTGGAAAACAAACACAATTCTATGAAAAAAACGCGCGCTATGATCTTGTTGATCTGCTATTTTTGAATAACCAAAATAATTCTTAAAATGACACACAGATGCGTTCCCGGTCTGAAGGGGTTAAAACGTGGCGTCTGAAAGTCCAAAGGCTCTGAAGCGTGATAATCTTTGGATCTTTGAATCACAGTTTGGTTGCGAGGTCATCTAAAGCAATAATTGCCAAGGAAGCCGGTCAATTAACGCCTTTCCCCTCTGCGCGCGTGTTTGTATCTGTGCGTACATGTGTTCATATTACACCTCGCTATAGTGGTGGAGGGGAAAAGGTGTTGATTCCATCGTCCATACATCATTTAGTCATTTTACATTAGAGGAATGCAAATCAGATGTCACACATATTAGCATACATCAGTCAGAGAAGTTGAAGTGCTCGTTTCAATCTGACTCTGCGTTACGGGGCGGCTCTGGAATGATGAGGTTGTCACATGGCTTTGAAAGCTTAATTTGGTAGAATGTTACACTTTTTACCAGCACAAATCTATAATGAAAGTTGAATGTCCCCCACAGGAGGATGTGATTAAAGACAGAATGCCATTGCTCAGTGATTCAGTTGTCATCAGTAGCAGCCAGGTTGCAGAGAGCCCTCCCCACTCCCCCTCCCTCTGCATGCACAGACCCATGACCAATGAAATGAAGGGTGTGAGAAAATGGACGGTAAACTTCATCTTCATCTCCAGGCTTTGATCTTTAACCCATTAAGACCGGGAACGCATCTGTGTGTCATTTTAAGATTTCTTGTGCTATTAAAAAAATAGCTGATATACAAGCTCATAGCACGGCACCGAGTGCCGCGCTATGAGCTTGTATATCTGCTATGTTTTTGAAAAATCTTGGGCAAATCTTTGAATATATATATAAATATGTTTAGCAAACAATTTGAACCCCGATCTGTGCTTCTGGGGGTCCCTGGAACAACATGTTTTGAGATGGGGTCCGCGGCCAAATACATATAATTTTGGGGGTCCTTGACATGGAAAGGTTGGAGCACCACTGATATAACAACATACATTTTTTTTTCAATTAGGATTTAGAAGAAATGTGTTGAATTTATGTATATTCAAAAATGTGCACAAATGTGCACACATTTTCATGATTTAAAAAAAATAGCAGATCTACAAGCTCATAGCGTGGCCCTCAGTGCCGCGCTATGAGCTTGTAGATCTGCTATTTTTGAATAGCTCAAAGAAATCTAAAGTGACACAGATGCGTTCCCGGATTGAAGGGGTTAATGGGGGGGATATTTTGCGTTTGGCTGAGAGTGGTGGAGAGACCAGTAAAGCCACAGTGTTTTACAGCCTCCCAGCCCCGTGTTGACAAAGATCCTGCACCATGAGAGGAGAGAGAGAGAGAGAGTCACAAAGTCATGCAGCGGACATACACCTCTTTTCCACTAGGAAAACTTAAGAGAGCTGTCTGTGCCGTGAGACATATTTCACAGCTTCTGGATGTGTTTACATACTCTCTGTCTGTAGCCTGAAAGTCACAACTGTAGCAACTGATCATTTGTTCATAGATTGTTGGACAACCACTCCAGAGGCTCTATACATCTACAGTACGTATAATAACAGTATGCTAAGGTTCTATACATCTACATATAATAACAGTATGATAAAAGGCTCCATACATCTACATATAATAACAGTATGCTAAGGTTCTATACATCTACATATAATAACAGTATGATAAAAGGCTCCATACATCTACATATAATAACAGTATGCTAAGGTTCTATACATCTACATATAATAACAGTATGATAAAAGGCTCCATACATCTACATATAATAACAGTATGATAAAAGGCTCCATACATCTACATATAATAACAGTATGCTAAGGTTCTATACATCTACATATAATAACAGTATGATAAGGTTCTATACATCTACATATAATAACAGTATGCTAAGGTTCTATACATCTACGTATAATAACAGTATGATAAGGTTCTATACATCTACATATAATAACAGTATGATAAGGTTCTATACATCTACATATAATAACAGTATGATAAGGTTCTATACATCTACATATAATAACAGTATGATAAGGTTCTATACATCTACATATAATAACAGTATGCTAAGGTTCTATACATCTACGTATAATAACAGTATGCTAAGGTTCTATACATCTACGTATAATAACAGTATGCTAAGGTTCTATACATCTACGTATAATAACAGTATGCTAAGGTTCTATACATCTACTTATAATAACAGTATGCTAAGGTTCTATACATCTACATATAATAACAGTATGATAAGGTTCTACACATCTACATATAATAACAGTATGCTAAGGTTCTATACATCTACATATAATAACAGTATGCTAAGGTTCTATACATCTACATATAATAACAGTATGATAAGGTTCTATACATCTACATATAATAACAGTATGATAAGGTTCTATACATCTACATATAATAACAGTATGCTAAGGTTCTATACATCTACATATAATAACAGTATGATAAGGTTCTATACATCTACATATAATAACAGTATGATAAGGTTCTATACATCTACATATAATAACAGTATGATAAGGTTCTATACATCTACATATAATAACAGTATGATAAGGTTCTATACATCTACATATAATAACAGTATGCGAACGTTGGCAAGGAATATCACTTCAAACACCAGCCATGTTTTGTATGGAGAATATAGGTTGCTGCCTTTGTTCCAACACACAATAAGGTCAAACTGAAGAGGTCCTTTGTCCATCAGACGACATTGAGGCTTAGGGCACGTATACATTATACAACGTTTAAAATGGTCGGGGGTTTATCTGATCGTTAAGCATTTCACACTACAGGAGTCTATTTCTTGAAATGGGCTGTCATATATCGTTGTTGTTTTCAAACTATAGATCGATCTCCGACCAGGGATTACACACTGTAGGATAGTTCACTAGGATGCTGTCCAGACCGATGTATACATTTGTTTTCATTTTCAACTGACGTCTCACCAAAATGTTCTCGGCTCCCATGATATGCGCGAGACCGAGACAAGACGCTATTGATTGTTGACATTAAATAATGAATTCTCTATTTCTCTGTATGTCTCTCTCTCTCTCTCTCTCTGAAACAAGTCAACCAGCTTAAAAGTGCGCAATGAAACTCAGAAACGGTGTTGCCATGTCCGCTTATTATAAGCGGCTCTTTCCTACTATTATTATTAGTAGTAGTAGTAGTATTACAACTATTATAATTGTTATTTTATTTAATGCTTTTGGTTCACAAACTTTCAAAGATCTTTGGAAATTTTAAAAAGATTTAAAAAAAATATATATATATTTAAAGGTAGGGTACGTGATATTTTTTGGTAATATTTAATTTTTGGTTAAAAAGGTTAAAGTACTATAATTCTGATAGTAATCATTGCTACAGAGCGTTTGTTGGGTCACAGGGGTCTCTCCAGCTCTTTAGTAAACACAATATAGTACATTTTCAGGTAGGTGGTAAAATTTAGGCCAATCAGGAAAGAGCACTGAAAATGCATTTTCTGTTTAATAAAGAGCTGGAGAGACATGGAGACTCCTTTTACTGAACAAACACTCTATAGCAATGAGTACTATCACAATATAGAGCTATTTAACACTTATTTTAACCAAAGTAAATCACTTACCCTACCTTTAAAGAAATATCAAATATAATGAGAATAGCCGACCTATAAACTCACAATGCATCAGTATGAGACATGTTGTGAGCTTGGCTATTTTCACTATGTTTTAAATGGGGCTTAAGTGATTAATAATGTGTCTCTTTGTGTAAGTTTGGGTCCCAGGGAGAAACCAAATGACTCTTTAGGGTCTGCATGGAGCCGAGAACGTTTTGGGAACCTCTGCACTGGAGGAATATATCAGAGTCAGAGCCCTATACCACTGTGACCACCTCGTCTCTATAGGCCGTAAACAAAGACCACACTGTGAGCGTCAAGGTGAAACCTCTGCATTATGTTTATACAAACACATATTAATCTGATCATCTGACAGATGTTAATTATGTGGTCTCTCACCTTCAATGAATAAACACACCAAGCCAAGATATATAAGCCACTTCATGTAAAATGGTACATGGTGCATTTTTATATGGCCTTAACAATGAGTATTACATTCACAGCAGTGGTGGAAAGTAACTAATTATATTTACTCAAGTACTGTACTTAGGTACACTTTTGAGGAATTTTTTACTTTACTTGAATATTTCCAATGTTCAGTACTTTTACTTCTACTCCACTACATCTCAGAGGCAAACATTGTACTTTTACTCCACTACAATTATTTGAAAACTTTAGTTAATTTGTAGATTTTGATTATTATTACAAAACATACATTAACCACTTCAGCCCTATGTACATTTCGGCCGTTTGAAAATAGCCGATCTACAAGCTCTCAATGCGTTGCTATGCGACGCATTGTGAGCTTGTAGATCTGCTATTTATGAAAGATATTTAGACAGTTTATACATTTGAAAACTTGTGAATGGGACATTCTGCGTAATGAGTACTTTCCACTTTTGGTACTTTAAGTACATTTTGATACCAATACTTTTGTACTTTTACTCAAGTGAATTCCAGACTTTTACTACATTGTAGTATTGATACTTTTACTTAAGTAAAACATTTGAGTACTTTACCATGCAAGGCACAAACCGGCTCATTGGGAGCAGTTAGGGGTTCAGCGTTTAGCTCAAGGACACTTGGATAGTAACCCAGGGCGTGCCGGGGATCGAAGCGGGAAAACCTCCCCGAAAGCCGAGACAGGAAGCTAGCATCTGTTTGTCATATATTTTAAAATATCTTTACATTTTATTTTTTAATTTCCGTTTCTGCAAAGCGGCAAGCTATAAATGCTTAGATGAATTCTATTTATATTAGGACAAATTTACGCGACTGTAAAGACTTTATCGCTTGATCGTTTTCAGAGCTTCCATGCTCTAGACCAGAGGTCTTCAACAGGGGGTCCAAGACCCCTAGGGGGTCCTCAGAGTTACTACAGGGGGTCCGCCAAATCTTTGTGTGAAAGATTAAAAAAAAAAATTACATTAACCACTTGGACCTATAGCATCCCTATTCTGAGGAGAACTTTAGTCAAAAATAGCAGATCTACAAGCTCCCAACGCCTCGCAGTGCGTTGTGAGCTTTTAGACCTGCTATTTTCGGCAAAGATGTTTGGTGTAGATGGGGGGGGGGGGGGGGGGGGGGGAGAGCGGACCAAGTACAGAGCCAAAGGTCAAGTTGACTTAGTATTGATGGTTGGTTAAATCTAAGTCTATGAAGCTATTTATGAAATCTATGAAAAAGTTTAATCTGCAACACAATCTTACATGTAGTGGAGGGGTCCCTGCTTCATCTCTCTCTCAGCTAAGGGGTCCTTGGCCTGAAAAACGTCGAAGACCCCTGATCTAGACTAGACTGTATGACAGAAGGATTTTAATATTGTGGGAGACTAAAAGCCTACAGTAGGCCTACTTGCAGCATGGGAAGACTTCAAACACTCAAATACGTTGAAGTTCTGAGATAAGCATGACTTGTATCTCACAACCATAAGAGATGAAGGAGCTCTGCTTGTGACTGTAATTCTCCATTCATGTGGATAACGAGGGTAAACAGCTCTGTGTGAGAGAGACTGCAATCTGACGCTCACCTAAACGGCCACGCAGGGAAAAGAATAGACCGTCTCCATCTTTACCGTATGAAGAAGATTGATACGAGAGCTAACCGCTAAACAATGAGTTTGCACTGTGTGTGGGTGTGTGTGTGTGAGAGAGACAGAGAGAGAGAGAGAGAGAGAGAGACAGACAGACAGACAGACAGACAGACAGAGAGAAACACTGAGAAGGAGACAGAGCTGTGGTAGACAGTGGTGAAAAAAGTACTCAATTTTTTTGTATTGGTGTCAAAATGTACCAAAAGTAGAAAGTACTCATTATGCAGAATGTCCCATTTCACAAGTTTTCAAATGTATGAAATGTATAACAAATCTTGAAAATAGCAGATCTACAAGCTCACAATGTGTCGCATCGCATCGGCCAAAATGTATATCGGGCTGAAGTGGTTAATGTATGTTTTCTTGTAATCAAAATCTACAAAGTAACTAGTTTTCAAATAATTGTAGTGGAGTAAAAGTATAATATTTGCCTCTGAGATGTAGTGGAGTAGAAGTAAAAGTACTGAAAATTGGAAATACTGTGTGGTAGAGAGGAAGAGACAGAGAAGTATGTAAAGTTAGAATGGGATACATGAGACCATGAAAACAGGGTGTGAGGTGTGAAGGGAGGCGCTGCTATAAATGTAGAATGCACCAGTCGACCTCTCCACCCTCCACCCCCCCCCCCCCCCTCCTCCACCCCATAGGGTTGTTTCATCTCACCGTTTCTACCCATGTTTTTCATGTTTTCCCCTGATCTCTGAGCCCCATCGCATCACTCCTCTCCTTTCCTGTGGTGGAAAGTAGCTAAGTACATGTACTCAAGTACTGTATTTGTACTTAACTTGAGCATTTCCAATTTCCAATACTTTTACTTCTACTCCACTACATCTCAGAGGCAAATATTGCCACTTTTACTCAACTACAATTATTTGAGAACTTTAGTTACTACAGTAGTTACTTTGCAGATATAAATTATTACATTATAAAACATAACCACTTTAGCCCTGTTTTATACATAGGCTATTTGAAAATAGCAGATCTACAAGCTCACAACGTGTCGCATCGCGACGCGTTGTGAGCTTGTAGATCGGCTATTTTCAAACTTTTCAGTACTTGGTACTTTAAGACCTTTAAGTACCAATACTTTTGTACTTTTACTCAAGCAAATTTTGAACACCAGACTTTGCCTTCTAAGCGAACGGTCACACCGCACTTTTATTTTACCTCTGGGGTGGAATCTGCCAATGCTTTGTCAATGCAAATGTGTGGATTCATGGTCTTGCGTGTCTTTCTTGCGAATCCACGCATTTGCATTGACAAAGCATTGGCAGATTCCGCCCCAGAGGTACAATAAAAGTACGGTGTGACCCGTGCCCTAACAAGAGTATTTCGACATTGCATCACTCAGTACTTATACTTACGTAAAAAATGTGAGTACTTTTTCCACCACTGCTCCTCTCCTCTCCTTGTCTCGCTCCCTATATATGCTCTCTCCATCTCTCTACCCCCCCCCCCCCCCCCTCCATGCACTCTGCCTCCTCCAGTCTCTCCATTCCCCAGTGTTGCCTCACACCAGGCCGACTAAAAATATATGTGTTTGGACCTGACTGTCCCAAACGGCAGATTCATAGAGAACAAAAAGGAGAGATAGCAGCACAGCTCAAATAACCCATTAAGACTGGGAACGCATCTGTGTCATTTTAGATCTTAGCTATAACCATTATTTTACACTTTGGGCTATTCAAAAATAGCAGATCTACAAGCTCGTAGCGCGGCACCGAGTGCCGCGCTACGAGCTTGTAGATCTGCTATTTTTGTTTTAATCTTGAAAATTTGGGCAAATCTTTGAAGACATATATTTTTTTTATTTTTTAATCTTTGCTTATGGGGGGGTCCCTGGAACAACATATTTTGAGATGGGGGGTCCGCTGCCAAATACATATAATGTTTTAGGGTCCTTGACATGAAAAGGTTTGAGCATCACTGATATAGCAACTTTTAACGTTTTTCAGAAAACTGTAAGGATTTAGAAGACATTTGTAGAATCCCCCAGAAGCAAAGATTTGAGTAAAAAAACATTTGCTTTAAAAAAACATATTCAAAGATTTGCACAAATGTTCATGATTTAAGAAAATAAATAGCAGATCTACAAGCTCGTAGCGCGGCACAGAGTCGCGCTACGAG
The DNA here is from genome assembly GCF_963280865.1 of Gymnoscopelus braueri. NCBI lineage: Eukaryota > Metazoa > Chordata > Actinopteri > Myctophiformes > Myctophidae > Gymnoscopelus > Gymnoscopelus braueri. Next base: position 1,853,275 of record NC_137619.1, on the reverse strand, counting down.
CTTGTAGATCCTATGGCCTCAGGTCTTAATGGGATAACTCAGAGGAGAGATGATGCGTCCAGTGGGTCTCTGTTCTGTTCTCTGGCCCCGCACCGAAGAGAACATAATTACTGGATTATTGATTTACAGCACAGAATGAATGGAACATAAGTAGGGTTAAGCTCATTAATCCCACTCTGCCCGTCTCTTTATGAACATGGGCCTCGTTATCAGTGATTATTCTAATGGACTGTTATGATCGAAGACTTTACTGTACACAGGCAGGCAGAAAGAAGACTTTACTGTACACAGGCAGGCAGAAAGAAGACTTTACTGTACACAGGCAGGCAGAAAGAAGACTTTACTGTACACAGGCAGGCAGAAAGAAGACTTTACTGTACACAGGCAGACAGAAAGAAGACTTTACTGTACACAGGCAGACAGAAAGAAGACTTTACTGTACACAGGCAGGCAGAAAGAAGACTTTACTGTACACAGACACACAGAAAGAAGACTTTACTGTACACAGGCAGCAGAAGACTTTACTGTACACAGACACACAGAAAGAAGACTTTACTGTACACAGGCAGCAGAAGACTTTACTGTACACAGACAGACAGAAGACTTTACTGTACACAGGCAGGCAGAAAGAAGACTTTACTGTACACAGGCAGACAGAAGACTTTACTGTACACAGGCAGACAGAAAGAAGACTTTACTGTACACAGGCAGACAGAAAGAAGACTTTACTGTACACAGGCAGCAGAAAGAAGACTTTACTGTACACAGGCAGACAGAAAGAAGACTTTACTGTACACAGGCAGGCAGAAAGACTTTACTGTACACAGGCAGCAGAAAGAAGACTTTACTGTACACAGGCAGGCAGAAGACTTTACTGTACACAGGTAGACAGAAAGAAGACTTTACTGTACACAAGCAGGCAGAAAGACTTTACTGTACACAGGCAGACAGAAAGAAGACTTTACTGTACACAGGCAGACAGAAAGAAGACTTTACTGTACACAGGCAGACAGAAAGAAGACTTTACTGTACACAGGTAGACAGAAAGAAGACTTTACTGTACACAGGCAGACAGAAAGAAGACTTTACTGTACACAGGTAGACAGAAAGAAGACTTTACTGTACACAGGCAGACAGAAAGAAGACTTTACTGTACACAGGCAGACAGAAAGAAGACTTTACTGTACACAGGCAGACAGAAAGAAGACTTTACTGTACACAGGCAGACAGAAAGAAGACTTTACTGTACACAGGCAGGCAGAAAGAAGACTTTACTGTACACAGGTAGACAGAAAGAAGACTTTACTGTACACAGGCAGACAGAAAGAAGACTTTACTGTACACAGGCAGACAGAAAGAAGACTTTACTGTACACAGGCAGGCAGAAAGAAGACTTTACTGTACACAGGCAGACAGAAAGAAGACTCTACTGTACACAGGCAGACAGAAAGAAGACTCAACTGTACACAGGCAGACAGAAAGAAGACTTTACTGTACACAGGCAGACAGAAAGAAGACTTTACTGTACACAGGCAGACAGAAAGAAGACTTTACTGTACACAGGCAGACAGAAAGAAGACTTTACTGTACACAGGCAGACAGAAAGAAGACTTTACTGTACACAGGCAGACAGAAAGAAGACTTTACTGTACACAGGCAGACAGAAAGAAGACTTTACTGTACACAGGCAGACAGAAAGAAGACTTTACTGTACACAGGCAGCAGAAAGAAGACTTTACTGTACACAGGCAGACAGAAAGAAGACTTTACTGTACACAGGCAGCAGAAGACTTTACTGTACACAGGCAGACAGAAAGAAGACTTTACTGTACACAGGCAGACAGAAAGAAGACTTTACTGTACACAGGCAGACAGAAAGAAGACTTTACTGTACACAGGCAGCAGCAGCACGTAAAGAGACGTGGGGACAGCAGAGGACAAGAGAGCGTTAATGGGAGGCAGGTCTGTCTGTGCCGTTAAAAGGGATAGTTCACCCAAAATAATTCTTTTTTTCTATCGATTAGTCACCCCATGGAGAGTAAAAAAAAACCTTTTTTTCACCCAGTGCCAATTGCCTATGTAATCCTGGGCTCTACTCTCCCTCTGCCAGCCTAGGGAGAGCCCAGAACTGAGCTCATGCCTCCTTCCGTGCATGAGGAGCTAGCAAGCCGCTTCTTTTCACCTGACGGGGGGGAGTTTCCCCGGTAGGACGTAGCGCGTGGAAGGAACACGTTATTCCAACCAGTTCCTTTCCCCTCCATCAGGCGCCCCGGCTGACCAGGGGGAGGCAGTATAGAGACCAGGACTACTGCATGTTTTTGTGAGGGTATTAACTACCCTAGGAGACACGGGGAGAAGATGCAAACTCCACACAGAAAGGCCCTTTTCGTCAACCCCACCCATGGAGACTTGACTCTTTGTGTCTCCTACCGGAACCGCTGCCGGTCATCAAATTATTGGCTTAGGACAAAAACACAAATATATACATGAATTCAAGTCTCCATGGGGTGAGTAATAGATAGATTTTTTTTTTTTGGGTGAACTGTCCCTTTAACACCACAGATAGACCTGCCTCTGTCCTCTGCTGTCCCGTCTTTATGTGTTTATTATGTGTCATTTTTGGGGTGAACTATCCCTTTAAGAGCAAAGATGGATACTATTATGATCCTGTGCAAAATAAGAGCCCCCCAAAATACAGCCAGCGGAACAGTTGACATTCTGGTGACATTTGGCTTGTCAGTGGCATTTATAAGACATATGAGCAGGTATACCACCATGACACGCATCGCTTCTACTGGGGACCAGCACCACCAAACATTCAGCATCCTGCATCTGACATACTGTAATCACACACTGCCCCACCAGCCCATGCACATACTGTATATACACACACACACACACGCACACGCACACACATACGCCTACTCATTAACGCACCCCCAAATCACTTTGATCTTGGTACTAAGGGTGACTGTGTGCGGTAGGATAATTGGAGCTTCATTATTTGTGTAGGTTCTTGATTGGACGTACTGATGAAAATTAACTTCACAGTGTGTGTACCACGGTTCAATTACAGTTTAGTTTTAATTAGTTTCTGAGCTCCACTTGCGATGAGTTTATTTCAAATTTTTTTTGTCAAGGCTGTCTTAGTTTTTAGTGTTTTTTTGTTGTCAGGGGCGAGATTGAGATTGAGGTTAGAAAAAGTAGTAAAAAACAGTTTAAAAAATGGATCCTATCCACATTCTTATCATAAAATACTAGGCTTATGTGTGATGATTTTTGTATTTTTTTAGGCAGATTTTACGTTGATCTTATTGCACAGTATTATCTTGACAGTATGTCGTTCAATCGGCAGTGAGCAATTTAGTTGGCAGTCTTTGTTGTACTGCATGTTATCTGTACTGTACTGTACTGTACTGTACTGTACTGTACTGTACTGTACTGTACTGTACTGTACTGTACTAATACCAAAACGCTCGCCCCAAAACACAGTCGCCCCGGGGCAAATCCGGCGACCTCGGAACAGTCCCCACCTGGTATTCCTAAACATAACCTCAGTAGACTATGTCTAAACCTAACCTTATTCCTAACCATAACCTCAGTAAACTATGCCTAACCCTAAATGTATTTCTCCTCAATAAAACAAATATAAGAATACAAGAACCGCTGGTCCGCGAAAACATTTGGATATGGCGTGTCCGTGACAAATTTCCCCTATAGGGACAATGATGCCAAATACCTCCTGCCCTAGAGCATCCATCCGTATTCTGGGGGAAACATTAGCCAAAATAACGCATTGTGTGAGCTTGTAGATCGGCAAAAAAAAGTGATTTGGTGGAGACGTATACAGAGCCAATTTTTATGGGTCGCAAGGAAAATACCCCTTTATTTTTGGTTTATTTGTTTTTTTATTATCATTTCAAAACATTTTGAAAAATCACATACATGACTTACAAACTAATTCAAACATGTTTTCAAAAGAATTCCATAAATAAATAAAACTTTTAAGAAGTAGTGAAAATAGCAGCTCTACAAGCTCACAACACCTCACATCGCAACGTGTTGTGAGCTTGTAGATCGGCTAGTTTCCCTCTAGCTTGGGTCCCAGGGAGAAACATAAAATGTCTCCTTTGGTTTCTCGAGCTAAAAAAGTTTAGTGAACCACACGGTCCAGAAGGTTTAAGTGTTTTACTACAGCGTAATAACCTTGGTATGTTAGAGTGTCATGGCATCCTGCATGATCTATTCTAAATGAGGTTAGAGACAGAACTTGAATTCACAGTGAGGTCAGACCCTTCATATCTCCATCTGAATCCATCCAAGCCCCTTGTCTTTCCCCACTCTCCCTCCTCCATCCCTCTCTTCCTCCTCTCGTTCGTTTCCTCTCTCCTGGCCCTCTCTCTCCATCCATCAGGGAGTGCTCCAGTGGAGCGCGGCGGGCCCGAGGATTGTCCTCATAAATTGTGTGTGTGTCGGGGTGCAGAGGGGCTAAGTGAGCAGTAAATAACAAAGGGGTCCCGCCGCCATCCGCGGCGCGCCATCGCCGCGTTTCCGGCCACGCAAGATTACCCAGGATGCCCCTGGAGGGTCCGTCCGCTTCCTCTTGTATGTGTGATGAATGGAGGAAGAGGAGGGCGTCGCTACACCTTCTCTCTCTCTCTCTCTCTCTCTCTCTCTCTCTCTCCAACCCACCCAGCGTCTGACAGAGAAGAGGTGAGGCCCGGGCACCCTGCCGATTTAAATTGATGAGCGTCTTCATTTCTGGGAGGGAAAAAAAAGAGAAGCTGTTTGTCTGCCTCTCTCTGTAATAACAGATCGCTCACCAGATATCTTTAACTGCCTCCATTCTTCATTGTCACACCTCTTTCTCCCTCGTCCCCTCGCTCTCTCTTTCTCCCATACTCCCATACGCCATGCGTCCCTTTCGATTTCTCCCCCTCCCCTATTCTCTGTCTCTCTATTGACTGTGCATCCATAACTGCCACTGGACGACCACTTTTCTGCTTCTCTCTCACTTCTGCTTACTGTAATGGTCAATTTAATCCTGTGCCTAAGATGGCCGCCGTATAACGCTTGATTTATACTTGGTTTGCACGCCGTGTCGTGCACAGAAGATAGCAGTTCTGCATGATTTGATGATTCTTTCTTTATTAAAGTGTCATGCTTCCAAGGAAGCCCA
>NC_137619.1:1825883-1847896 GCF_963280865.1 Gymnoscopelus braueri | reverse complement strand
AGGTCTTAATGGGTTAAAGCAATTAATGTACAGTGTAGCTGGAGCAGGAAGCCATAGCGCGGCAACTATGATGATCAGAGTAGGCGACATGCTGACCTACCCACCATTTATCAGGAGATACTGACCTACCAGGAGACAGAGCAGTCCCCCACAACATGATTTACCATTGATTCTGTGCCTATCGGTACATAACTCCAACGGCGCTGAGCAGGCTCAAGCGAACGTCGCAACGTTGGGGACGGCAACTCGTTCGCTTTAGCTCACTCGGTGGTCCATCACGTGGCTCCAGTTTGCTTGAGACTGCACGCCTCCGTCATGGACCCAAACTGAAACGTGACTTTTTAAGTCATCTCCGTCGGTAGGTCAGTATCTCCTGATAACACCCAATGAATGGTCTGATAAATGGCGGGTAGGTCAGTATGTCGCCTACTTCGCCCATTCAATGGTCTGATAAAATGTGATAATCTCCCATTCAATGCATCGATAGCCTCCGAATGGGGTGGAATGTGTAGGATAGCAAAAAGTTGTTTTGAAGATAATCATAAATGGTGAGAAATCTGAGTTCCTTGACCTACTGGCAGCATGCACAAGAGATGCAGATTGGTGTAGTAGTTTGCAAGATTAGCCACAGAGACACACACGGACATTACATTACATTACATACAGTCATTTAGCAGACGCTTTTATCCAAAGCGACTTACAATAAGTGTATTCAACATAGGTAGGGAACGAAAACTACTAATCACCAGAAGTCTTTAGTGCATTTTCTGCAAAAACAAGCAACCAAGAGTATACCTAGCGCTAAGGTAAAAGTGCAATATATCAGCTACCTATTTCCTTAAACAGATGAGACAAAAATAGCTAAATCAAATGAGCATGAGCTAAAACAAATAAGTGTATCGACTAAACAAGATCCAATAAACAATACAGCAATAGAAAACAAGCGTTCGTACAACTAGTTAACAACAAGTAGGTCAGGCAGAGAGGAAGGGTAGTGTTTCCTGAAGAGGTGGGTTTTCAGTCTGCGGCGAAATATGGGCAGTGACTCTGCTGTCCTAACATCAGTGGGAAGTTCATTCCACCACTGTGGGGCCAGAACAGAAAAGAGTCGTGACCGTGTGATCGGCCAGAAGGACCCTTGAGTGACGCCAGAAGGACCCTTGAGTGACACAGACAGACAGACAGACAGACAGACAGACAGACAGACAGACAGACAGACAGACACACACAGGGGCGAATGCAATATCCCCTCCCCCCGGCCTTTGCAGCCTGCATGGCAGAGGGTTATAATAACAGCACATGTATGCTTTAGTTTTCATTCACCATGTGGTCAGTATAGTAGAGATAGCGTCTGCATCTTTTAGTATGCACTGCATGGTGTGGTGTGGACGCTCTAAACAGCTGATTGGCGTGTCGCTGACGTAGGAGGAAAGAGATGGAGCATTATGTGAATGTGATGAGATAGTCAGGCCTGACACCTCGGCGGCGCCTTCATGCCATAATGTGACTGTATCTCAATATCTGTGTGTGTGTGTGTGTGTGTGTGTGTGTGTGTGTGTGTGTGTGTGTGTGTGTGTGTGTGTGTGTGTGTGTGTGTGTGTGTGTGTGTGTGTGTGTGTGTGTGTGTGTGTGTGTGTGTGTGTGTGTGTGTGTGTGTGTGTGTGTGTGTGTGTGTGTGTGTGTGTCTCTCTCTCCAGCCCTGAGGAGGTTTCTGTCGCTTTCGATTGGTGACAGCCACAAGAAAGAAGGTGAATGGGTTTATCCCATTAAGACCGCGAAAGCATCTGTGTCATTTTAAGATTTATTTGGCTGTTCAAAAAAATAGCAGATCTACAAGCTCATAGATCTACAAGCTTGTAGATCTGCGATTTTTGTAAAATCGTGAAAATGTGTGCAAAATCTTTGATTTTCTTTTTTTTTTAAGCAAACATTTGTAACTCAAATCTTTGCTTCTGGGGGATTCTACAAATGTCTTCTAAATCCTAACAGTTTTTTGAAAAAACGTATGTTGCTATAATATCAGTGGTTCTCCAACTTTTTTCATGTCAAGGACCCCCAAAATTATATGTATTTGGCCGTGGACCCCCATCTGTTCCAGGGACCCCGGAAGCACAGATTGGAGTAAAAAATGTTCGCTTGAAAACATATATTTAAATACTTGAACAAATGTTCCACGATCTTTCAAAATAGCAGATCTACGACTACAAGCTCATAGTGTGGCACTCAGTGCCGCGCTATGAGCTTGTATATCTGCTATTTTTGAATGGCCAAAAAAATGTTAAAATGACACAGATGCGTTCCCGGTCTTAATGGGTTAAAAAGTAATGTTTAGTCTGTTTGCAGAGATAATTCTCTAAATAGCCCCTTTTTGACCGTAAAAAACCTGCCCTGCTTTGTGACATCACATCAAACAACATGTCAGTTTAATATCAGTTTAATATCCCCTCGCTCGCTTTAAAAAAATCTTGTATATCTTGTAGAACACGACTCTTATCTCAAGTTTAATCCTGACTTTGCACGCATCCAAGGCATCAAGCAGCACTTAGTTCAATTAAAATGACACCTTTTTAAAAACGGTAAAATCTTACCTTGTGTTACAGTACCGCAGTGGTGTAAAGTAACTATGTACATTTACTCAAGGTACTGTACACTTTTGAGGATTTTTTAAAAACTTTACTGGAGTTTTTCCATTTTCAATACTTTTACTTCTACTCCACTACATCTCAGAGGCAAATATTGTACTTTTTACTCCACTACAATTATTTCAAAACTTTAGTTACTTTGCAGATATAAATGATTATATTATAAAACACACATTAACCACTTTAGCCCTATTTTACTTTAGCCCTCTACAAGCTCACAACACGTCGCAACGCTACGTGTTGTGAGCTTGTTTTATAATATTATATTGTTTATTATATATCAAAACTTTTGTACTTTTACTTAAGTAACATTTTGAACACAGGCCTTTTACTTGTAACAGAGTACTTCTACATTGTGGTATTGATACTTTTTACTTAAGTAAAACATTTCAGTACTTTTTCCACTACTGCAGTACCGGCACAAGGGAAGAGAACGTCTCTCTGAAAGTGAATTGATCAGACGGCTCTGCAGTTGATTCAGAACACTGCTGCTGCTCCAGTCCTTACTAATACCAAGAAGATGGATCATATCACTCCAGTTCTTTACACTGGCTTCCTTTCTGTCAACATAACTCATTTCAAAATACTGTTGGTTTATAAAGCATTCTATGGTTTAGGGCCAAAACAATGAAATACATCATGAACCATCCTGACGTCTCAGGTCGTCTGGGACAGGTCAGCTCTCTGAACACAGAGTCAGAAGAAAATATGGAGAAGCAGCGTTCAGTTTTATGAACCACATACCAGTGGTGGAAAGTAACTAAGTATATGTACAATATATATTGTAAGTACTGTACTTAAGTACGATTTTGAGGTATTTGTACTTTACTCGAGTATTTAAAATTTCCAATACTTTTACTTATACTCCACTACATCTCAGAGGCAAATATTGTACTTTTACTCCACTACAATTATTTGAACATTTTAGTTACTAGTTACTTTGTAGATTTAGATTATTATTACAAGACATAAAGTAGGCTAACCACTTCAGCACTATATCGGCCATTTGAAAATAGCAGATCTACAAGCTCACAATGTGTGCTTGTAGATCTGCTATTTTCAAATGATTTTTATACATTTGAATACTTGAAATGGGACATTCTGCGTAATGAGTACTTTCTACTTTTGGTACTTTAAGTACATTTTGATACAATACTTTTGGACTTTTACTGAAGTAAATTTTGATTTCTGGACTTTTACTTGTAACAGAGTATATTTCTACATTGCAGTATTGATACTTTAACTTAAGTAAAACATTTGAGTACTTTTCCCACCACTGCCACGAAGATTTATCATATCACTCCAGTTGTCCAGATCTTCACACAGGCCTCCCTTCTGTCAAAATGACTCATTCCAAACACTGTTGGTTTATAAAGCAGTGGATGGTTGTTTTGGGGCACAAAGCCCAAACATTGTGCTCCATCATGAACCATCCTGACGTCTCAGGTGGTCTGGGACAGGTCGTCTGGGACAGGTCAGCTTTCTGAACACAGAGTCATGAAGTAAACATGGAGAAGTTTGTTATGCACCGCATAGAGCACTGTATCTGGAGCAAAGTCCCAGAACACTGCAGGTGTGCTTCAACTCCCACTTCTTTTAACTCATTTAAACCGGGAACGCATCTGTGTAACCACTTAAACCATTATTTTATACTTTGGATATTAAAAAATAGCAGATCTACAAGCTCATAGCGCGGCACCGAGTGCCGCGCTATGAGCTTGTAGATCTGCTATTTTTGAAAAATCTTGAAAATGTGTGCAAATGTTTGAATATATATATTTTTAAAGCGAACATTTTTAACGCAAATCTTTGCTTCTGGAGGGTCCCTGAAACAACACATTTTGAGATGGGGGTCACGGCCACATACATTTGTGCATTTATTTTGTAAATTTGTAGAATGCCCCAGAAGCAAAGATTTGAGTTACAAATGTTCGCTTTAAGAAATATATATATTTGCAAAAATGTTCATGATTTAAAAATAAACAAGCTCATAGTGCACTCGGTGCCCCACTATGAGCTTGTAGATCTGCTATTTTTGAATAGACCATACTATAAAATAATGGTAATAGCTCAAATCTAAAATGACACGGACGCGTTCTCGGTCTTAATGGGTTAATTCTAAGCTGAAGACCTCTCTGTTTGCCTCAGTACGAGCTACCTTCTACTGAGGTTTATTTTTATGATTTCTTCTGCTATGTCATTTTATTCTCTTATCTTTCCTGCTTTATTCAAACTTTTTATTTTTAATTGTATTCAGATTTTATAATGTGTTTTCTTTTGCACTTTAATTTGTCTTAATGTCTTAATACTCTTAATGTTTGTGTAAAAGCACTTTGAGCTGCGTTGTTGTCGGTGAATCGTGCTTCACAAGTAAACGTGCCTTGCTTTTCTTCTCCCACACCCACTGTCAGTGGTGTATAAAGTAACTAAGTACATTTACTCAAGTATATTTACTACAATTTTGAGGTATTTTTACTTTACTGGAGTATTTCCAATTTTCAGTACTTTTACTTCTACTCCACTACATCATAGAGAAAAATATCGTACTTTTACTCCACTACAATTTGAAAACTTTAGTTACTAGTTACTTTGTAGATTTTGATTATTATTACAAAACATACATTACCCACTTCAGCCCTATATACGTTTCGGCCATTTGAAAATAGCCGATCTTCAAGCTCACAATGCTTCGCGATGTGACGCATTGTAAGCTTGTAGATCGGCTATTTTCAAATGACTTTTATACATTTTATACATTTGAAAACTTGTGAAATGGGACATTCTGAATAATGAGTATTTTTTGCTTTTGGTACTTATAAATATATTTTGATACCAATAGTTTTGTACTTTTTCTCAAGTATTTTTTTTATTCCAGTCTTTTACTTGCATTTCTAAATTGCATTATTGATACTTTTACTTAAGTACAAAATGTTATACTTTTTTTCCACTGTGCTGTGAGCCTCAGTGAAATCACACTGGTGGGAGTGATTACTGTGATTACTGTGTCCTGATGACGAAGGATAAAACATCTATAGATTGCTGTATGGGCGGTGCAGATCGCACAAAGGATCAATACAGTATTTAATAGTTTGACGTGTAACCTTTTTAAGATTATCGATGTGTGCAGTGTGTGATCTGTGTGAGGGCTCAATCTGGAGCATATTGACTGTGGTGTTGTTGTGATACGAGGGGGGGGGGGGGGGGGGACGCGTGGTCCTCCAGGCTCCGGGCGACGCACAAAACCAGCGCCACGTTTATAGACCCTCTCGACCTTCTCCGTCTACTAAGACACCACTCACCCACTCCTGACCGCATCTGACATACTGTACGGCGCTTGTCGCACACCGAAAATAGCCGATCTACAAGCTCACGACACATCACATCCGCCACACATTATGAGCTTGTAGATCGGCTATTTTCGGCCTGCGATATACCCTGGTATGATGAAGTATACCCTAAATCAGGCTTAAAGGGATAGTTCACCCCCAAAATGACTTTTTCTCTATCGATTAGTCACCCCATAGAGACTTGAATTCATGGATTTTTTGTCTCATTCCTAAGACAATAATGTGATGACCGGCAGCGGTTCCGGTAGGAGACACAAAGAGTCTCCTTTGTGTCTCCTACCGGAACCGCTGCCTACCGGTCCGCTGGTCATCAAATTATTAATAATAATAATAATGAATTGCATTTTTATAGCGCTTTTCCAAGTGCTCAAAGCGCTTTACAGTGATTCATTCATACATACATTGGGAGGTGAAGCGGAGAACAGTCGACGCCATCGTCCTCTCTTTTCCCACATTCACAACAATGGTGGCAAAGCCAGCGCCGAGCGACTCATTAGAGGCAATGTAGGGGTTCTACCTCCTGGGCCACAGCCGCCCTGTCTATTGGCTTAGGAATGCGACAAAAACTACAAAATATCCATGAATTCAAGTCTCCACGGGGTGACTAATAAGATAGAAAAAAAGTTAATTTTTGGGTGACACTGCAGCGCAATCCACGCAACCAGCAACACCAAGGCCTTTTTCCCCTATTTTTTTTAAAATTCATGTCATTATAATCCGCTCGTGATTATTTACCCAACAACAAAATGTAATCAGATTACATCCTTAACGGCCTCTCCTGTCAACCTCACAGACAGGAGAGACAAAACAATGACTTTGGACAAAGACAAAGACAAAGACAAAGACAAAGAGAGGACCGGGCCAGACAGACTGAGATGAACATTATCATATCTCTTCACCTGTCCTGCCTCCATCATCTATTACCGTTTCTCTGTGTTTTCTGTCAGTCCCACTACTCTCTCTCTCTCCTCTCTCTCTCTCTCTGCTGACTTGGTCCATCGGTGCGAGGAGGAGGAAGGTATTCTGCCTCCCTAGGCTAGAGGTGACCCCCAGACCCTATTAACGGCGTACACACTCGCTCAGCAGCCAAAACACACTCCCCCAATGAACCTCCTGCCTCTCTCGCCCAAATGAACCTCCTGCCTCTCCTCTCCCCCAAATGAACCTCCTGCCTCTCTCCCCAAAATGACCTCCTGCCTCTCCTCTCCCCCGCTCAGCCCACCCAGCGCTGCTGCCCACCGTCGGGTGAATTAGATTGCAGGCTTTTTAATACAGCTCTTAATGGTTTATAAATTGCGCGTAATGATTCCTTCCTCTCCTCTCGCTCTGCCTGCTTTTTTTTTATGGCTCGGCTTTGGGGAGGGAGTGGGGCGGGATGGAATACATGGCGGCGGAGAGGAGGAAAGACAGAGAGGAGGAGGAGGAGGAGGAGGAGGAGGAGGAGAGGAGGAGGTGAAAGTGGACCTGGCGGACTCCCTGCCAGCCCTTTAACTCTCCCTCTGACTGTGGAGAAGGCTCTCTGGGGCCTGACGGTGGACACAGACACACGCTATCTTCTCTTGGCCGTAGCAACATCACATCACATCGCCAAGCTGGGACTCACTGATACTGCATGAAGGAATAATGCACTACGAAGGAGAAGAAGTAAAAGAACTGTCCTGAGAGTTGTGTGTGTGAGAGAGAGAGAGAGAGAGAGAGAGAGAGAGAGAGAGAGAGAGAGAGAGAGAGAGAGAGAGAGAGAGAGAGAGAGAGAGAGAGAGAGAGAGAGAGAGAGAGAGAGAGAGAGAGAGAGAGAGAGAGGAGAGAGAGAGAGAAGAGAGAGAGAGAGAGGAGAGAGAGAGAGAGAGAGAGAGAGAGGGGCAGGCACTCTGTGGTAGAAACCAGCATCTTACAGAAAAGGAATGAATATATAGCACACATATGAGAGAGATCTAAGACATTTGGTTCTCAAAGTAGGGTCTGGGGACACCCAGGGGTCCTTTAGGGAGTTCCAGGGGGTCCCGAGAATGATAGATCGTTAGGAACCAAATGGACCCTTATGGGTCTGTAACTCAGAGAGTGTACAAATGGAACCAAATCCATTTGGTTCCATTTGTACACTCTCAGAGTTAAATTAACATTGATTTTACAACATAAATTGGGGTTGAAGAGATAGAAATGCCATTAAATGGGGGTCCGTAGCCTAATGCATGTCAAACTGGAGGTCCTTGAAATCAAAATGGTTGAAAATCACTGCTAGAGCCGTAAAAATATTCTCTTATGGAGGTCCCTGGCGTATCTTTTCAAATGGGGGGTCCGCGGCTAATAATTGTCAATTTGGGGGTCCTTGACATGAATACGTTTGAGAAACCCTGAACTAAGAAATCAGCAGCAAGTTGGTGATGTTAGGAGTAAATGATCAGGTATGCAGACAGAGACCATAATAGAAGCCAGGATGAAGTCTATATGACTTAAAAATAAATGACACTCCCACACCAACCATCTGGTCATCCATGTTTTCTTATAAAACGACTTTCTTGAAAGAATCCTCCCATTTGATCCCCCTCACTCGCTCCAGTCTATCAATTTCCTTGATGCGAGTCTATCTCTATAAACTGGACCACAGATTAACTACAGTAAAGACCTTTACAGGAAACCTACAGATGGTAATAAGCTGCTGAGAATAGACAGCTACCATGCTGACTATATTAAAACAAGCTCTCCCAGTGGATCACTTCCAGCGCCTGAAACGGCTCTGAGACAATAAGAAGACCATTGATATAAGCAAGCAGATATATTATGAAATGCATAAAGAGACTACACTGATTCACAATGCTTGCTTCTTGCGTACTTTGAAAATGTTCTTTCCGTTCCTTTTTCTTCTTCTCTCTTCCTGAAAAACAACTAAATGATGGAGCTTTACGCCAAAACGATTTTCACCCACTTCTTTACACCGTCCATGTAAACCTGTGATGTGACAATAAAGTTGATGATTCTTGCCGACCCAAAAAGCAGAGAATAGCCCTTTTCAGTATGTCTGGGTAATATATCCATACATATCCATATCATGATATTAGACTAGGTATCGTCTGGTATTTTGGATTTTAGTCATTTATAATATGATATATTATATTATGGTCTCAATGCGATGTTATTGTCCCAAAAATATTGCAATATTTGGCCCGGACGGTTGGCGTAAACGTCTGGCCACCTAGGCTGGCAGCGTGTCGCGGGTTCGACTCCCGATCCCGATGACCTTTGCTACGTGCCGCCCCCCCATCTCTCCCCCCATTTCTTGTCAGCCTACTGTAATCTCTAAATAAAGGCAAAAGGCCAAAATAATATCTTTAACACATTGGGTGCCAGAGTATATTCATAATATACTTACCCAGTGCCAGCGATTTTTGTGTTTTATAACCTTTTCAACCGGTCACACAATTGTTATATCCATTAACCATTATAATCGTTTGTCTGGCTGTGTTTATACACACGACAGATCGTAACACACGCGACAGATCGACCAGCACTCAAATAGTTAAGTTTTTTCTCTCCGTCTCCATTCTCCACTCTCCCTCTGCCCCTCCCTCTGCCCCTCCCTCTGCCCCTCCCCTCTGCCCCTCCCAAACAGGCTGCAAACATCATATCTGGTGGCTGTAGTCGTATTTCCGCCCCCCTTCCGCAGGCCATCTTAGCTTAGCTTATGATCGGGTTTCAGATCGTTGGTAAACACAACGACGATAACGGTTCGTCGTCCAGAGTAAAGAAAATATAACCGGAGCTCTCCATTCGTTTTTATACCGTGTGAAAAAACGTGTTTTGCCCTGTTTTGCCTAAAATCAAAATTTTCAAGCTAAAACCGAAAACCGGAAACGGAACCCGCTATTTGTGCATCCGGGTGAGTGGGAAGTGAGTGGAAAGGGAACCCGATGCCGGAACTTACAGAAAACAGCGCGATCGTTTATTAAACCACAAAAAGACCACTTCACGTACAGTATATCTACGTTTTTATTTACGGTTGGCACTCAATGCCACTTTTTGCAAAACCGTACATTTACGGTTTTGGCACCCAATGTGTTAAAAAATATATATATATTGCATATCGTGATATTTGATTTTGGCCACATCACCCAGCCTACTTCTTAGTCATTTGATATAAAATACTGGTATACGTCATCCTCCGGTGAACTTCACATGGGAGTTCTTTTGCTTTAAAAATGATATACCGGGAGAGGACCAAATTGAAAAGATAATGACTGTAGTCCAACCCTAACACCACCACCCCCCCCCCCCCCCCTCCTCCACCATGATGGGAACAATAAGAGAGCGGTCATTGCACCATGATGCAATAACACCATGAATGACTGTGATTCTTTTTCACTAACAGGCCAACACTACTGTACATTAACCCATTAAGACCGGGAACACATCACTGTGTCACTTCAGATTTATTTGGCTATTCAAAAATAGCAGATCTACAAGTTCATAGCGAACATTTTGTAACTCAAATGTTTGCTTCTAAATCCTAACAGTTTTGTGAAACAACTTATGTTGCTATAATGTCAGTGGTTCTTCAACTTTTTCATGTCAAATACATGATATACATTATGTATTTGGCCACAGATCCCCTTCTCAAAATATTTTGTTCCGGGGACCCCCCAGAAGCAAAGATTTGAGTTAAAAATGTTTGCTTTAAAAATACATATATTCAAAGATTTGCACACATTTTCATGATTAAAAAATAAATAGCAGATCTACAAGCTCATAGTGCGGCACTCAGTGCCACGCTATGAGCTTGTATATCTGCTATTTTTGAATAGCCAAAGTATAAAATAATGATTAAAGTGGTTACACAGATGCGTTCCGGGGTTCCAGTGGGTTAAGAGGGGAGCGATCACTTGCTGTCATCTACCCCACACCTCAAGAGTTAAATGATTGTTAAACATCTGCATTACTTCATTTACAAGAAGTACACACAAATAGAGTATGTAGAAAAAGTGTTATTTTGATCAACGTTTGCCTGTCATCTCTCCTTTGGTACGAACATCAAGCACAGAATTGTGGACAAAATCTTATCCAACGATGAGAGTCTAAATCTCATCAAACGGTGGTTCTGTGGCTTAATTCCAAATAAATAATGGACCTTGATATGAAAAAGGTTGAAAACCACTGACCGATCAGACGGGACATCCATGTGGAAACCCCCTATATGTCACCATGACTACTATAGGCCTAGAGCACTGAAGATACAGAATGGCCGAGCATAAATCTGTCATCCGGCAATAGTAACCTGGATAAAGAGCTAGCAGCCCATTACAGGACAACAAATTATCCTTTCGTATCGTTGCTGTCGGGCAATAACCTTGTATCTCCATATTTAAATTCTTTCATTTATGGGGGGGGGGAGGGGGGATTAATGCCCTACTTTGATGCACAAAATAAAAGTATTTTAGTTGTGTCTGTGGGTTTTATAAACATTTAACTCATTCAGTGCCAATGACGTGTAACATGATCATTTTTCCCAATGCCCACACAGTGCCAAAGACGTGTAAAGGTCGTTTCAGTCATTAATTTTCAATGAGAGGCGGGCGATTATTCGGGACGCACAGAGAAGTTGAGGGGCGGTGAGGCAGGCGGGGTGCGGTCCTGTGAAATTCTCACGCTCGTGCTCGTTTGTGCACACGCCCGCGGGCGGCAAGAGCTGGATTGTGGTCAGCTTTTTTCCCCCGCCACGCGCAGGAGGACAAAACAATGATCGCGGCGCGATCCCTGTTGATCCGAACGACAACGCCTGTGTCAACCGCTCCCCGTCTGAAACAACCTTTACACGTCACTACAGGGTTTTCAGTGTTTACGCTAGATGGCGCTCTTCGCCAACCTCTGAGTGATCCTATGACTTCCTAGCATCGGTCCCAGCCTCACTCATATGCCAAGAGAAGAGCCTAAACCAGCCAGTGTCTAGGAAGTCCTGAGTGGGCAGGATTTCTGTCGTACGCGTTTCCCCCGGAAACAATATTTTTTGACCAATCGCAACACTCGTTTCATTCACGGAGAATGTTAACAGATTTGTAAAGCATTAACGTCATTTCCTTGGGCGGTACTTCCGCCAAATGTAACCGTTTCCGGTTGTCACTTCCTAGACAACCAACAGCCCAGGTCTTGCCCAGCTTGATGACTTCCGGAGAAGAGTGTACCCGGAAATAACGTGATCACAACAAACCCAGCCCTGTACCATATAATGTTAATGTTACATTTTCTCTGCTTTCTTGTTTTTTTCAGCGTTTCTGTCGAGAACCAGCTATATTCAACAGCCACAACTAAAGAACGGAGGGTCTCAGTGACACGCTTTATTCCCCCCGATGGAAGCAGAGACACTCCTCCGTCTTTAAGCAGAGACACTCCTCCTCCGTCTTTTGCGACACTCGGTGTGTTGTCGATCGTCCTGGATCGAAATATTCTGTGGCTCTTGAAAGGTTAGTAAAAATGTTTTACTCTGGAAGTTAATTAACTAATTGAAAGTATTAACTAAGAGCTTTGTGACTAAATAATAACTACATGTGATCCACTGGAACACATGTTATTATATTAATAATAAATAATAACTACATGTGATCCACTGGAACACATGTTATTATATTAATAATAAATAATAACTACATGTGATCCAATGGAACACATGTTATTATATTAATAATAAATAATAACTACATGTGATCCACTGGAACACATGTTATTATATTAATAATAAATAATAACTACATGTGATCCATTGGAACACATGTTATTATATTAATAATAAATAACTACATGTGATCCACTGGAACACATGTTATTATATTAATGATACATTTTTAACTACATGTGATCCACTGGAACACATGTTATTATATTAATAATAAATAATAACTACATGTGATCCACTGGAACACATGTTATTATATTAATAATAAATAATAACTACATGTGATCCACTGGAACACATGTTATTATATTAATAATAAATAATAACTACATGTGATCCACTGGAACACATGTTATTATATTAATAATAAATAATAACTACATGTGATCCACTGGAACACATGGTTATTTCTTTTCTTCATTCCCTGAAGAGGAAGGGTTTTGGGTTTCCACCTGACCAGCAACATTATATTTATATATTGGAATCAATAAGGAGACAATCCCCAAGACACAAGAGTAACCTAAAACAACTGAGAACACTATGATCTGAGTGTCTTCCTCTGAAACAGAGGCTATAGCTGTCTATAAGAGTGTCTGTCTGTTTATCCGGAGCTGATCTCACAAACCACCAAGAGCCTGATTTCTTGCGTTGGACAAAGACGTACCGCCACATAATATTATGTTATGTTTTATATTTTGTGTGATTTGGTCGCAGTAGTTTTTGGTAAAAGTTTTGTCCCGATTTTTGTGAAGGAATGTTTGGTGTCTTATCCATTAGATATCCAAATGACTCCGGCATGGGGCAGCAGTGGCTCAGGGGTAGAGCGGCCAGTTCGATCCCGGGCTCCCCCAGAGTTAGTGTCAAAGTGTCCTTGAGCAAGACGCTGAACCCCTAATTGCTCCCAATGAGCAGGTTGGTGCCTTGCATGGTTTCCTCCGCCATCGGTGTGTGAATGTGTGTGAATGTAATGCACAATCTATGTAAAGCTCTTTGGAAAAAAAGCGCTGTATAAATGAACCATTTACACCATAACTGTATTTTCTCACCGGAATCCAAATCAGAATCACATTTCATTAGCTAGGTTACTTTGCACATACAATGAATTTGATTGGGTGGGCCTATACTCACACTGGTCACATGACATATAAAAACTATGAAATAATACAAGTGGCTTAATCACTTAAAAGCTCTATACTAGTGGTTCTCAAACCTATTCATGTCAAGGACCCCCAAATTGACACTTATTAGCCTGCGGACCCCCATTTGAAAAGATATGCCAAGGACCCCCATAAGAGAAGAGCTTTGCGGCTCTAGCAGTGATTTTCAACCATTTTAATTTCAAGGACCCCCAGGTTGACATGCATTAGACTGCAGTCCCCCATGTAATGCGCATTTCTATCTCTTCGACCCCAATTTATATTGTAATATCGATGTTAATTTAACTCAGAGATTTGTACAAATGGAACCAAATGGACCCGTTAACCGTTAGGGTCCATTTGGTTCCATTTGTAAACTCTCTGAGTTGCAGACCCATAAGGGTCAATTTGGTTCCTAACTATCTATCATTTAGCTGGGGACCCCCTGGAACTCGCTAAAGGACCCCCTGGGGGTCCCCGGACCCCACTTTGAGAACCAATGCTCTATACTTTATTGACTGAGGTCCCCCAGGGCCCTATACTTGGTCCCCTGTTTTTTTCCCCTCTACACCAAATCTCTTATTCTATTATGGCCTAGCTGCCCAGAATAGGAATGCTAAGGGTTCATGTGGTTAAAAGAAGGGGAATAGCTAATATTTACATAGAACATAATCATAAATAAAGATAGAACACATTGGAGAGAGTCCCACGTATTGCAGGATCTCCTCAGTGGCTCAATTAGCTAAAACACTGTGAATCCCCTCTTGTCCTGGTTGAGGGGCATGGGGGGGGGGGGGGGTCTCTCTGGTATGGCCCTGTCACTCACACAGTTATTCACTGACCTTTTTATTCACTTTCACATTTTATTTTTTCTCGTTGCAGGTTTTTCTTTCTGCAGCCATTTGAAAGGTCACAGTGTTATTGATATCACAAGAATGATGACACAGAGTTATAAAATCAATGAACCTGAGGAGGTGGAGAGAAAAAAAGGATATAAAGTTAACCCATTCAAGCCGGGAACTATATCTGTGTCATTTCTTTTATTTCTTTGGGCTATTTAAAAAAAAGTAGATCTACAAGCTCATAGCGCGGCACCGAGTGCCACGCTATGAGCTTGTAGATCTGCTATTTTTTTTTAATCGTGGAAATTTGTGCAAATCTTTGAATATATATATATTTTTTAAAGCGAACTTTTTTATCTCCAATATTTGCTTCAAGCGTGGTCCCTGGAACTAAATATTTTGAGATGGGGGTCCACACAGCCATATAATTTTGGGGGTCCTTGATATGAAAACGTTTGAGAACCACTGATATAGAAACATTATGTTTTTTGTTTTTTTTAACTGTTAGGATTTAAAAGACATTTGTAGAATCACCCAGAAGCAAAGATTTGAGTAAAACATGTTTGCTTTAAATATTCAAAGATTTGCACAAATTGGCATGATTTTTCAAAAATAGCAGATCTACAAGCTCATAGCGTGGCACTCTGTGCCGCGCTATGAGCTTGTATATCTGCTATTTTTTTAATAGCCAAAGAAATAAAAAAAATGACCCAGATTCTTTCCCGGTCTATATGGGTTAAGAAAGAACAACAACACCATAAACACAATATATCTGGGTTTCAGAACACATTTATCTACAGAAAGAACTGGCCGCTGACCATGAATGTCCGAACGTCCTCTCAGTCAGAGATGCATTATTCAAATAGACAAACACATTGGAAATTCATCCGACTGCTCCCTTTTCCCCGCACCTCCTTTCTTCCATGGCCAGCCCTGTGCCTCCTCCATAGTACTGCCCGGAGACTATAATAATTACAGCAACGTGGGAGGTTTTCAATTTCTGTTCCAACGCAACATGAACACACGGCCCAGCAGCGAGCCAAGCACATTATTCGATAGTTTGGTGGCAGTTATACTGTAAGTAACGTTACAATTAATTGACCCGAGAATGTCTGGAAGCGGGGAAGCATTTTGTCGTCTGAGAGTGTGGCCGTGGTGGAAAAAGTACCCATACTTTTTTTACTGAAGTAAAAGTATCAATATCAGTATCAAGGAAATAAATTGCAGTTACGAGTAGAGCAGTTATTGCTCTGTTACAAGTAAAAGTCTGGTAATCAAAAAATCATAAATGTTTTCAATATATATATGTTTTAAAGCAAACATTTTTTACTCTAATATTTGCTTCTGGGGGGATTCTACAAATGTCTTCTAAATCATAACAGTTTTTTGAACACAAGGACAAGGACCCCCAAAATGATATGTATTTGGCCGTGGACCCCCATCTCAAAATATGTTGTTCCAGGGACCCTCCAGAAACCAAAATTCGAGTAAAAGAAATTCACAAATTTTCACGATTAAAAAAAAAATAGCAGATCCACAAGCTCATAGCGCGGCACTTGGTGCCGCGCTATGAGCTTGTAGATCTGCTATTTTTGAATAGCCAAAGTATAAGATAATGGTTAAACTGGTTACACTGATGCGTTCCCGGTCTTAAAGGGTTAAAGTACTAAAGTATTGGTATCAAAATGCAGTTAAAGTACAAGAATAAAAGTACTTATTTTACCTCTGGGGTGGAATCTGCCGATGCTTTGTCAATGCAAATGTGTGGATTCATGGTCTTGCGCATTTTTTTCAAGAATCAACGCATTTGCATTGACAAAGCATTGGCAGATTCCTCCCTAGAGGTAAAATAAACGTGCGGTGGGACCGTGCCCTTAGGGCAGAATGTCCCATTGCACAAGTTTTCAAATGTATAAATTGGATAAAAATCTATTGAAAATAGCAGATCTACAAGCTCACAATGCGTCGCATCGCGACACATTGTGAGCTTGTAGATCGGCTATTTTCAAATGGCCGAAATGTATAGGGCAGAAGTGGATAATGTATGTTTTGTAATAATAATTAAAATCTACAAAGTAACTAGTAACTAAAGTTTTCAAATAATTGTAGTGGAGTAAAAAGTACAATATTTCCCTCTGAGATGTAGTGGAGTAAAAGTAAAAGTACTGAAAATTGGAAATACTTTAGTAAAGTAAAAAAAAAATCCTCAAAAGTGTACTTAAATACAGTACTTGAGTACATGTACTGTACTTAGTTACTTTACACCGCTGGAGTGTGGTATCATGGTGTGAAGCCCCTGTGTGTGTGTGTGTGTGTGTGTGTGTGTGTGTGTGTGTGTGTATGGCGTGTGTTTTGGTAGTCTCAGTGACCACATCACCTCATCTCTGTTGACACGCTGTGTGTGTGTGTGTGTGTGTGTGTGTGTGTGTGTGTGTGTGTGTGTGTGTGTGTGTGTGTGTGTGTGTGTGTGTGTGTGTGTGTGTGTATGCCGTGTGTTTTTTGGTAGTCTCAGTGACCACATCATCCTCGTCTCTGTTGACACGCTGTGCCTCCATTATTGAAAAGGTGACTTTGCACAGAGACATACCCCTCTCTCTCTCTCCCCCTCCTCCCCGCTCACCCACCATGCACCATGGAGGGGATAAAATACCCCCAGCGTGAACCGCATTAACCCATTCAACACCGGAACGCATCTGTGTGTCATTTTGACATTTCTTTGGGCTATTCAAAAATAGCAGATCTACAAGCTCACAGCGCGTTGTAGATCTGCTATTTTTTTAAAACAATCGTGAAAATAAGTCAAATCTTTGAATGTATTTTGTATTTTTTTTAAACTATTTTTTTTTTACTTTTTCCTTCTGGGGGTCCCTGGAACAAAACATTTTGAGGTGGCGGTCCGCGGCCAAATACATAACATTTTGGGGGTCCTTGAGAACCACTGATACAGAAAACATATATTTTTAAAAAACTGTAGGATTTAGACGACATTTATAGAATCCCCAGGAGCAAAAATCTTAGTTAGAATTTGCACAAATTGTCAAGGTTTTTCAAAAATAGCAGATCGCAGAGAGCAAAAATAGCAGATCTACAAACTATATTTTGTTTCAGGGACCCCAGAAGCAATTTTTTGGGTTAAAATGTTTGCTTCAAATATATATATATATTCAAAGATTTGCACACATTGTCAACATTTTTCAAAAAAAGCAGATCTACAAGCTTGTGCCGCGCTATGAGCTTGTAGATCTGCAAATTTTGAATAGCCAAAGAAATCTGAAAAATGACACAGATGCGTTCCCGGCGTTTATGGGTTAAAGTCAACCCAAAATACCTCTTTCTGTGTGAGCGAGCTTCTGATGGCGCGTTGGTTGGACAGCAGGACAGAGAGGACGAGAGAAAAAAGCAGAGGAATCATTTACATTGCGTTTTACAGTACAAAGCCCAGCAGCTGCCACGGATATGCTCAGCTGGACGCCCTGCCATATATACAGCCCGTTACTCATATTATATATAGTGTGGCGGTATTGATAACAACGTGGTTTCAGTTGCTAAGGACCGAAGGCACCATAGGTAGTGATGGAAAAAAAACCTGCTAGCCAGCTCTATACCCGCTCTGTCCCACTGAGAGCAGGTGGAGAAGCAATGTTCTGTAACTGCCCCATGCTGCGCTTTAAACCGTCTAGACCGGGAACGCATCTGTGTGTCATTTTAAGATTTATTTGGCTGTTCAAAAAATAGCAGATTTACAAGACACTGAGTGCCGCGATATGAGCTTGTAGATCAATTTCAATTATTTTGAAAATATTGTGGAAAATGGTGCAAATCTTTGAATATATATATTTTTTAAAGCGAACATTTGTAACTCAATTATTTGCTTCTGGGGGGTCTTCTAAATCCTAACAGTTTTTTTTAAAGAACTCATGATGCTATATCAGTAGTTCTCAAACTTTTTCATGTCAAGGACCCCCAAAATGATATGTATTTAAAAGTAGATATATATTCAAAGATTTGCTAAAATGTACATTTTTTTTCTAAATTCAAGACAGCAGATCTACAAGCTCATAGTGCCGCGCTATGAGCTTGTATATCTGCTATTTTTTATGCGTTCCCGGTTTCAATGGGTTAAAGAAGGGATCAAACACTGTTACGTAGTCAAAGAGGGACACTGCTCTCTGCCCCAGATTCTCCCTCTCTCTCTCTCTCTCTCTGAATCCTCTGCTTATTCCATGCTCTGGATCCAGAACCTTTGGCTGAGACAGGAGCAGCTCTAGAGACGCTGATTTGTCTCATTTATAAATATATAACTCTTTGTTTTAAATACCCAGCAGGTTGGATGGGGGGGCTATATTGCGGGAAGGAAGACATTCTTTACGGAGCCACAGTCTTATTTGTTGCTGGGACTAAATCTACGGTGGCGTGTACTGTACTGTAGAGAAGGGAATGAGCAGAATGGAGGGGTGGAGAGAGAGAGAGAGAGCCATGCCAATATGGGGATGTGGTTTCCTGAGGGCAGACAGAGTGGGGAAAGGTTAAGGAAAACAAGAGGTAAACACACAAACACACACACACGCGGACACACGGACACACACGCACGCACGCACACACACACACACACACACACACACACACACACGCGCACAAACACGCACACGCACACACACAGATAAGGAGAGGTGGAGGAGAAAATGCTGATCCATAGTGCCTGTCTGGGTAGGCAGAAACAGAACATTGATTCTTGTGAGAGCCACAAATGAAAAATCCATGGGGGGTGAGGAGCTCTCTTGGCCCTGCGGCAGGGAGAGGGCACAAGTGGTCAGGGCTCTGGTATCAACCCGGCACAAGGCACAACTTGACACCGGGTTCTGGGCCACCACCCACTGGATGCCAAGCAGTGGGTGGTGGGTGGGTGGTGGTGGCCGGATCAAGCTGGACGAGGGCCAAACCCACCTTAACCAAGCCAGCAAACCTCATGAGAAAACCAGGGACGTCAAAAGGGCAAACGTTATATACTCAAGCTCGCTGTTTCTGTATGTTACACTTGGCACCAGTGGTGGAAAAAGTACTCAAATGTTTTACTTAAAGGCATACTAGGTAACGTTTTCAACAAAACTAAAGTTAAATTGTATATCTTTTGTGAGTGGCAAAAGTTTCACAACACCCACTCCGTGAATTTCACCCCCGGAAGCCTTTTATTTATATATTTTCTATTGAACGTGGACTGGGGGGACTTTCCCGGGAAAATGACGTTCCTGGCCAACGTCATGACGTCGTGGCCGACGTCCTGGCCGACGTCATGACGTCGGCCAGGAACTACCGCAACGGTTTCCTGTTTGGCCAGGAACTAACGCGCTAATAACAAAAAGGAACCTCACGCTGATTTTAAGAGAATGTAGGATTGGAAGATCGAAAAAGAACAGAAAAAGAAAGCACAGCTCATGGTAACTAATGCTCCACTGGCTAAGAGAAACGATCCGTAGATAGTATAAAACAATTAAAAGATCGCTTTTTGAAACGCTTCCGGCTTCCGGTGAAAACAAATGGAATTCTGGGTAATCGAGGACTACGGAAATTGTATGCAGTGACGGTAGTGACCAGCAGAGGTTGCTAATTATTTGTGATTCTGCATTGTACAACTTTAAGTAAAAGTATCAATACTGCAATGTAGAATGTAGTACTGAAGTACCGTAGGCCTACTTGAGTAAATGTACTTAGTTACTTTACACCACAGCTTGGCACTGAACTGCAGCAGTCAATGACTGCTCAGCTACAGTATATAAAACCTTACACTGATTTCACAGAGAATATCTGGGCCCATTTTGTAGTTTTTTTGTATTATTAACCATATTCAACATAGCCTCGTTCTCAGCCTTTACTCGTCTGCCAAGAGAAAAGCCTGCATGGTCACGACCTAATGCACAGAGTGTCTATAGGGGGCGGGACTTCCGTCGTATACGTATTTCCCCCGGAAACTATCATTCTCGACCAATCAAAACACTCGTTTCATTCACGGAGAATGTAAACAGATTTGTAAAGCGCCAGCGTCATTTCCTTGGGGCGGTTCTTCCGCCAATTTCTGGCGCTCCCGTTTCCACACTCAACCGGATAGGTCTGGTCCAGCGTGCATTCAACCAGACGTCCCTAATGTCAACACTTTGTTGTCAATTAATTGTACAAGCTCTTGTTTTATTGGATCTTGTTTATTTGATACACTTATTTGTTTTAGCTCTTGCTCATTTGATTTTCCTATTTGTCTCATCTGTTAAAGAAAGTAGGTAGCTGATATATTGCTCTTTTACCTTAGCTCTAGGTATACTCTTAGTTGCTTGTTTTAGAAGAGAATGCACTTCATACTTCTGGTGATTAGTAGTTTTCTTGCCAACTTGTGTTGAATGCACTTACTGTAAGTCTCTTTGGATAAAAGCGTCTGCTTCAATATTTTTCAAAAACAGCCAATCTTACAGGCTTGCAAAGAATGCGAGCTTGTAGACCAGCTTGTAAACCGGTCAAACAACAACAAAGTATAAAATAGGGCTTAAGGTCCTTGCACACTGGTGCGTATTTTCGTTGCGTTTTATTTTTTTTCATTGTTTTTTCAATTTTTTTCATTGTTGTAAAAAAAACGCAACGAAAAGACGCACCAGTGTGCAAGGACCTTTAAGTGGTTAAAAATGCCACGCCTTTTAGTGTGGCATTTTAATTCCACTATAATCCCATATGCTCTGGACCTGGACTATATTGTGACAGCCCCCCCCACCCCCCCCCCCCCTCCTAGAGAAGGTGGTGGTATTATAGATCAACAATCAGAAGACATTCATGTCACTCCCTCCAAACTGCAGAGAGGAGATAAAGTGCAACCAAAGCCTGGGGACTCTATCTACTGTTCCATTTGAACTCCCTCCGCTCACCAGGGGAGGAGATTCGGGACGTGTGTGTGTGTGTGTGTGGAGGGGGGGGGGGGCATGACTTTCTTTTTCTCATTACCCCCTTCCTGACAGTACACACACACACACACACACACACACACACACACACACACACACACACACACCAAACAGCGCTAATCTGTAGCTCTGATATGCTAATCTCTGCTGGCCAACCAGACGACAGTCCCACCTAAATGCAGAGAATAAGGAAGTCATTAAAGCGTGCCCTGCAGGGGCCCGGGGCCCGGTGCACCGGGGCCTGGGCCGTGCAGGGTGGCACAAGGCTCCATGTCAGTGTGTGTGCATGTGCTCGCGCACATGCGTGTGTTTGTATTACAATCAGTGTTGCCAGATTCTGTGAGAGAAACAAGCAACCAGGTCTAGGAAAACCAGCCCAAAAGAAGCGACTATGGGCCACATGAGCGCTTTAACATATACATCAGCTATTTGAAAATAGCAGATCTACAA
>NC_137619.1:1775883-1820883 GCF_963280865.1 Gymnoscopelus braueri | reverse complement strand
TCAGGTCCCCTGAGGGCCTCCAGGGGGCCTGACGACTGGCCCCGGACTCCCTCACAACCCGGCCTGCTCCGATTGGCTAATTACCAACATGGATTTAGCCCCACAGTCAAATCATTGATTGATTGGACAAGTGGAAAAAGCTTGTCTTTTTGGCCCCCCCCCCCCCTCTCTTTCTCTTTTCTCGCTACTCTCTTTGGGAACTTCAGTGTCACTATTATGCAGAGAGAGAGACTATAGAGAGAGAGAGAGACTATATAGAGAGAGAGACTATATAGAGAGAGAGAGACTATATAGAGAGAGAGACTATATAGAGAGAGAGACTATATAGAGAGAGAGAGACTATATAGAGAGAGAGACTATATAGAGAGAGAGACTATATAGAGAGAGAGAGACTATATAGAGAGAGAGACTATGCAGAGAGAGAGACTATATAGAGAGAGAGAGACTATATAGAGAGAGAGACTATATAGAGAGAGAGAGACTATATAGAGAGAGAGACTATGCAGAGAGAGAGACTATATAGAGAGAGAGAGACTATATAGAGAGAGAGACTATATAGAGAGAGAGACTATATAGAGAGAGAGAGACTATATAGAGAGAGAGACTATGCAGAGAGAGAGACTATATAGAGAGAGAGAGACTATGCAGAGAGAGAGAGACTATGCAGAGAGAGAGACTATATAGAGAGAGAGAGACTATATAGAGAGAGAGACTATGCAGAGAGAGAGACTATATAGAGACAGAAACACTATGCAGAGAGAGAGAGACACTATGTAGAGAGAGAGAGACACTATGTAGAGAGAGAGAGACACTATGCAGAGAGAGAGAGACACTATGCAGAGAGAGAGACACTATGCAGAGAGAGAGAGACACTATGCAGAGAGAGAGAGACACTATGCAGAGAGAGAGAGACACTATGCAGAGAGAGAGAGACACTATGTAGAGAGAGAGAGACTATGCAGAGAGAGAGAGACACTATGTAGAGAGAGAGAGACACTATGTAGAGAGAGAGAGACACTATGCAGAGAGAGAGAGAGACACTATGTAGAGAGAGAGAGAGACACTATGTAGAGAGAGAGAGACACTATGCAGAGAGAGAGAGACACTATGCAGAGAGAGAGAGACACTATGTAGAGAGAGAGAGACTATGCAGAGAGAGAGAGAGACACTATGTAGAGAGAGAGAGACACTATGCAGAGAGAGACACTATGTAGAGAGAGAGACACTATGCAGAGAGAGAGAGACACTATGTAGAGAGAGAGACACTATGCAGAGAGAGAGAGACACTATGTAGAGAGAGAGACACTATGTAGAGAGAGAGAGACACTATGCAGAGAGAGAGAGACACTATGCAGAGAGAGAGAGACACTATGCAGAGAGAGAGAGACACTATGCAGAGAGAGAGAGACTATGCAGAGAGAGAGAGACACTATGTAGAGAGAGAGACACTATGCAGAGAGAGAGAGACACTATGCAGAGAGAGAGAGAGAGACTATGCAGAGAGAGAGAGAGACTATGCAGAGAGAGAGAGACACTATGCAGAGAGAGAGAGAGACTATGCAGAGAGAGAGAGACACTATGCAGAGAGAGAGAGAGACTATGCAGAGAGAGAGAGAGACTATGCAGAGAGAGAGAGACACTATGCAGAGAGAGAGAGACACTATGCAGAGAGAGAGAGAGACTATGCAGAGAGAGAGAGACACTATGCAGAGAGAGAGACACTATGCAGAGAGAGAGAGACACTATGCAGAGAGAGAGAGAGACTATGCAGAGAGAGAGAGAGACTATGCAGAGAGAGAGAGACACTATGCAGAGAGAGAGAGACACTATGCAGAGAGAGAGAGAGACTATGCAGAGAGAGAGAGACACTATGCAGAGAGAGAGACACTATGCAGAGAGAGAGACACTATGTAGAGAGAGAGACACTATGCAGAGAGAGAGAGAGACTATGCAGAGAGAGAGAGACACTATGCAGAGAGAGAGACACTATGTAGAGAGAGAGACACTATGTAGAGAGAGAGACACTATGCAGAGAGAGAGAGAGACTATGCAGAGAGAGAGAGACACTATGCAGAGAGAGAGACACTATGTAGAGAGAGAGACACTATGTAGAGAGAGAGACACTATGCAGAGAGAGAGACACTATGTAGAGAGAGAGACTATGCAGAGAGAGAGACACTATGTAGAGAGAGAGACTATGCAGAGAGAGAGAGACACTATGCAGAGAGAGAGACACTATGCAGAGAGAGAGACACTATGCAGAGAGAGAGACACTATGTAGAGAGAGAGACTATGCAGAGAGAGAGAGACACTATGCAGAGAGAGAGAGACACTATGCAGAGAGAGAGAGACACTATGCAGAGAGAGAGAGACACTATGCAGAGAGAGAGAGAGAGACTATGCAGAGAGAGAGAGACACTATGCAGAGAGAGAGAGAGACTATGCAGAGAGAGAGAGACACTATGCAGAGAGAGAGAGACACTATGCAGAGAGAGAGACACTATGCAGAGAGAGAGAGAGACTATGCAGAGAGAGAGAGACACTATGCAGAGAGAGAGAGAGACTATGCAGAGAGAGAGAGACACTATGCAGAGAGAGAGACACTATGCAGAGAGAGAGAGAGACTATGCAGAGAGAGAGAGACACTATGCAGAGAGAGAGACACTATGCAGAGAGAGAGAGAGGCAGGAGCGTCCCGGGGAGGGCAGAACAGTACCGGTGGGTGGCCCAGGCCTACTGTGCGGTGTTGACACACCGCGGTGCTCTTTGCGGTGATATGTCTTTACACAACGGACACATAATTAATTTGCTAAGCGCTCAAAATGAAATATTCTTTTTATCCACAGATCAGGCTAATTACAGGCTAACTCTTGACAGAGCATTCTTCAACATGGGGAGCGAGGGGAGGAGAAGGTTGCAGTCTCACTCATATATGGGTCAACATTTATTCTAGTAATAGATGTTATTTGCCGTGGCCATGGAGGGTAGGGCTGTGTGATTAAATAAGTGTTGCTCTAGCCTTGCTTATATTCATTCATCAGCGATTAACCCATTAAGACCGGGAACGCATCTGTGTCATTTCTAGATGTTTTGGGCTTTTAAAAAATAGCAGATATACGCACAGAGTGCCGCACTATGAGCTTGTAGATCTGCAATTTGTTTTTGAAAATCGTGAAAATGTGTGCAAATCTTTAGTTTGAAGATATATATTATTATTTTTTAAGTGAACGTGTTTAACTCAAATCTTTGCTTCTGGGAATTCTACAAATGTTTCTACAGTTAGTTTTAAAAAACGTATGTTGCTATAATATCAGTGGTCCTGTGTGAAGGACCACCCAGAATGATATGTATTTGGCCGCGGACCCCCATCACAAAATATCTTGTTCCAGGGACCCCCAGAAGCAAAGATTTGAGTAAAACATGTTCCCTTTAAAAATATTGATTCAAATATATGCATAAATGTTCTCGATTTTTCCAAAATAGCAGATCTACAAGCTCATAGCGCGGCACTCGGTGCCGCACTATGAGCTTGTAGATCTGCTATTTTTGAACATGGATAAAGTGGTTACACACAGATGCGTTCCGGTCTTAATGCGTTAAGTAGCTCCTGGCTGCGATAGGAATCCCAACACTAGGGTTCATTAGACTTTACTTTGAAGGCCAAAAGGCAGTAAACGCCGTGTAACTTATGACTGTAAATATCACTCGTGATATCTTTTACATGGCAGCTTTACTGCGTTATAATCTTGTTTCTGTGACAGATACACAGATGCAGATCCTGGTACTTGTGGGGTACATTTAACTGGCTTCATAATGGCCCCATCAGCCTCTTAATTCCCATTAGCATTATGGAGTCATTAATTCTTTGACATTTTTACAGTCATGCCGACAGCTAGAGAGAGAGAGAGAGCTAAATATGTAAATTGGCTAAAGAGGAGAGTTTCTCCCGATATCTCTATTTATGTGTTTTTTCACATGCTGTGTTGATGTACTGTAAGTGGTAATGTTTGAGCTCATTTTCTTCTTTCCCTTCAACTCTTTTTTTTAAGCCCCACTGGTAGACTTAGCTACGGAAATATTTTCAAAGCAAAAATTAACCTGTTAAGACCGGGAACGCATCTGTGCCATTTTTAAGATGTCTTTGGCTATTAAAAAATAGCAGATATACAACCCTAATCTTGAATCTTTGAATATATATATATTTTTTTCAAAGCAAACATTTTTAACTCAAATCTTTACTACTGGGGGGGTCCCTAGAACAACATATTTTGAGATGGCGGCCTGCGGTCAAATACATATCATTTTGGGTGGTCCTTGACATGAAAAAGTTTGAGAACCACTGATTATACTGTAGCAACTATACATTTTTTCTAAAAACTTTTAGGGTTTAGAAGACATTTGTAGAATCCCCCAGAAGCAAAGATTTGAGTTTCAAATGTTCGCTTTAAAATATATTCGAAGGTTTGCACACATTTTCAAGATTTAAAAAAAATATAGCAGATCTACAAGCTTGTGTATGAGCTTGTATATCTGCTATTTTTTAATAGCCAAAGAAATCCTAAAATGACACAGATGCGTTCCCGGTCTTAAGGGGTTAAGAAAAAACAAAGCATGAATCAATTCTTGAGGACGGTGGTGTCAGTCGTCCAACACAGTAACAAAAACAAGATATCATTCTGGACCAGATAATCGGGGGAAACTACTGACTGGACTGCCAAGAAATCCACTGTGTGCCATGAGAACATGGAGGAGGACATCATACAACGTCTGAAATCCTCCTCTGCTGCTGCTAATATTCTGCCAGCAGAACCTTTTCAAAAATGATTCAAACGGCGTGGCCTCAGATCTTGTACAAATATTGTCAACATATCTCTTCAATCAGGTTGCTTCCCACAGGCTCTGAAAACAGCAGTCACCCCAATTATTACAAAAGCAATATTAATCTAGAGACACGTACGTCACTAATGAGCACTTCTAGTCCCATATAAAAACCTCACGTTTTAACCCATAAAGACCTGAGGCAGATTCTACAAATGTCCAGTGGTGTAAAGTAACTAAGTACATTTACTTTAGAAATGTACTTAAAGGTAGGGTAAGTGATATTTTTTGGTTAAAACAAAAAGTATTTTGTTAAAGGTTAAAGCACTATATTCTGATAGTAATCATTGCTATAGAGTGTTTGTTCAGTAACAGGAGTCTCCCCGTCTCTCCAGCTCTTTAATAAACAGAAAATACATTTTTCGGTAGGTGTCAAAATCTCAGCCAATCAGGAGAAAGTACCAATTTTTAAGCTTCATTTTTATAGTGTTCCAGTTCCAATTTTGTGTCTGCTCATTTCTTTAGTGTCATCACTTCCAATGTCACTTGTTTAATCTGTATCCTGATTGAGTTCTCTATCCTGGTTGGATAAAATTGGAAATGAAACTGAAACTGAAACGAAAATGCATTTTCAGTTTTATAAAGAGCTGGAGAGACATGGAGACTCCTTTTACTGAACAAACACTCTATAGCAATGAGTAGAATATAGAGCTATTTAACACTTATTTTAACCAAAGCAAATCACTTACCCTATTAAGTACAATTTTGAGGTATTTGTACTTTACTTGAGTATTTCCAATTTCCAATTCCCAAAACTTTTAATTTTAAAAATTATTAATTATTCATTATTAATTATTTTAAAACGTTAGTTACTTTGCAGATATAAATGATTACATTATAAAACATATATTTACTACTTTAGCCCTATTTTATACCTAGGCTATTTGAAAATAGCCGATCTACAAGCTCACAAAGATCTCTGATAATAATGAAATCAAAGAAAAGGACTCACACACTGTCTGGAACTTGTAAAAAAGATGGTGCTCTTTATTCGACGTTTCGGTTGTTAGACCTTGTCTGTCCTGATGAAGGTCAAATGACCGAAATGTCAAAAAAATAGCAACAAAACATTTGCAAGTTCCAGACAGCGTGCGGGTCCTTTTCTTTGATGTCATTATCAGAGATCCCCTTCTAAACATAATGTCAAGGACCCCCAAAATCATATGTATTTGGTCACGGATCCCCATCTGAAAATATTTTTGTTCCATGGACAGTGTTGGAAAGTAACTAAAGTAATATGTAACTTAAAGTAATATTATTACTTTTTCCCAGTAACTAGTAACGTAACTAATTACTTTCACGTTTTGAGTAATATTATTACCTTTACTTTTTTTCAAAAAGTAATTTATTACTTTTTTTCACGAGCCTTGGTGGTACTCTGGGTTTGAGTGTGTTTATTTGATCCTGTGTTGTTTTTGGTCAATTGATATAATGGTAGACTGGTTGGGATCCAGTTGCTATGCAGGCTGCTTGCTGATCCGGTCGGAGCGGATACGGAAACGTTGCGCACTTGTCTATGTGTGAATTATCAGCTGCGGAAGGGCGGCACAGCAGGCTTCTCCTCATGAGATATAATCGCCATTTCAGATGTGAGCAATAGGCTATTAGGCAAGTCACCAGCAGCATATTGCCCATTGCTGCCCAATGCCCACTTAACTGTAGGCCTAGACTAGTACATAGGCTGCTAGGAAGTGGAACACACTTTTGTTTTTTTTCCCTGATATTTTGTTTTGTGTCCTGAATGATGCACTAAATATCAGTCAGACAGAATGATTGTTTTGAAGTTTACATTACCTACATTTTCTTCTACATCCACGATGATATGTGTTGATATGGGAGCCTTTTTATTTTATTAGAATACATTTGTTTACAAAGAAATTAAGCACTTTATGAAGAGGTTTTTTGTTTAATTGGTTGCTGTCAGATAAAAGGTTTTTGAGAGGCTGGCTGTAAGTGCGTCCACCAGCATATTGTTTTGTTTTGTTTTCCTGATATGTTGTTTTGTGTCCTGAATGATGCACTAAATATCAGTCAGTCAGAAGAATGATTGTTTTGTTGAAGTTTACATTTCCTACACCCACCACGAACCACGATG
Source organism: Gymnoscopelus braueri (assembly GCF_963280865.1). Classification (NCBI taxonomy): domain Eukaryota; kingdom Metazoa; phylum Chordata; class Actinopteri; order Myctophiformes; family Myctophidae; genus Gymnoscopelus; species Gymnoscopelus braueri. The sequence continues at coordinate 1,813,910 of NC_137619.1, read as the reverse complement.
ATATGTGTTGCTATGGGAGCCTTTTTATTCTATTAGAATTACTTTTGTTTACAAAGAAATGAAGCACTTTATTTTCAGCAGTCATACAGAATGTTTGATTTTTTTTTACTTGCATTTGCTCCTACATTCTGCCACGATGATATGTGCTGCTATGGGAGCCTTTTTATTTTTGTATTTTATTAGAATACATTTTGTTTAATAAACAACAGAAGTTGTTCAAAGACTGTGTCTCATGATGAGTCATTATCTGTTTGAGCCCAGGTGTTTGAATTTGAATATTTTTTTAGGCAAAAAATACATGAAATACATTTAAAATACTTCCAAAAAAGTCCTTGCGGTCTTGTTTCCATTGAGGTCCTTAGTATTCAATTCATAGTCAAATGGTTTTCATTTAGTCTGTAAGTTATGAATTCATACACAGTAAAAGTCTTAGTGTTAATATAATTGAAATGAGTGTACAAATAGAACCAAATGGACCCGTCATGTGTACAGAACACTTTTCAGAGTTAAATCAACAATGAGGATTTTACAATGTAGGCTGCAGAAAAGAGAAAAAAAACAACTGCTAATGTTGAAAATGCAAAGTCAGACTTTTGGGGAGAAAGGATGCAATTACTGGGGGCGAGAAAAAAGAAGTAACTAAGTAATAAGTAACTAGTTACTTTTGGCAGGGAGTAATAAGTAAAGTAACTACATTACTTTTTAAACAAGTAATATGTAATAAGTAACATATTACTATGTTGTAGTAACTATTCCAACACTGTCCATGGACCCCCAGAAGCAAAGATTTGAGTAAAAAATGTTTGCTTTAAAAAAAAAATATATATATATATATATATATATATATATATATATATATATATATATATATATATATATATATATATATATATATATATATATATATATACAAAGATTTGCACAAATGCTCACGATATTTTTTCGTGCCGTGCTATGAGCTTGTAGATCTGCTATTTTTGAATAGCTAAAAGCGCTACTCAACCCGTGGCCCGCGGGCTGCATGCGGCCCGAACGCAGCGTCTTGGCGGCCCCCTCATGGTCAAAAAAAAACCATGAGGACAGGATAAAAATATACATTTCCGTTCAAATATATGGGTTGCTAAAACATTTTTCAAAAACAAACAGACAGACATACATACAGGTGCGTCAATTGTTACAGGTATAATGCATAGTTTTCTATGCATTTCGGGTTTTTGGGAGGGTTTGACCCCCACATTTTTCCGGCCGCGCGGCTTTGCCGCGCGCCCAGGATAGGTGTCCCTTATTTCAATCTCTGGGAGTTGGCAACCCTAACCTTGCCATACCTTAGCTTTTGCTGAACTGATGCCACTGGACATACACACAAAATAAACTGGTACAGGGAAAAGAATATGATGTCAAAATGTACATTTTCTTGTGTGTTACAAAATCGATAAATCCAAAATAGGACCGTCATTTTTATGGCGGCCCCTTGGACTTTTGGTATTTTGCTGAGTGGCCCCTGAGCCATCTTAAGTTGAGTAGCCCTGAGCTAAAGTATAAAATAATGGTTAAAGTGGTTCAAATGATTGAAAACAGCTCAAATCTAAAATGATCTTCTTTTCTTTAAATGGACCCTGTAAAATAAATGAAAAAGCTGTATTTCAATAACTGAACAACTAGCACTAAACAATGGCTTAGATATCTTCCAGTCAGGATCCCGACCACACCACCGCACTGAGACATCTCTCGTTAAAGTCTTCAGTGACACTCCACTTAAACACAGACAGTTTGTTAACATTACCAGACCTCAGTGCTGCATTTGAACATGGTTGACCACAGCATATTACTAGACACACTGAACAATTGGGTGGGACTTTTTGACGTTTGAATGACACTTAAAGGACAGGGACTACTTTGTGTCTATAGCTAATTACACATCTGAGCGGACAAAAATTACATGCGGAGGTCCCAAGGATCCACTCTGGGGGGCCTGTACTGTTCAATATACATTATACATGCAAAGACAAAACAGAAGGGATTGTTTTTGGAGCCAAGGAAGACCGATTAAAAGTCAAAATATCAAGCCCAGGAACAACCTTGGTGTAGTCATGGACTCAGGCCTGAATTTCAACAGTCACATTAACACAGTTACAAAGTCAGCCAACTATCACCTTAAAAATGTATCGTGGATCAAAAGACTTAATTGTTTCAACAAGGTTTTAGAAAAACTTGTCCCGCTAAGGCTGCTAATGCCGCCTGACAGCGTGTCGTGGGTTCGACTCCCGGTCCCGACGACCTTTGCTGTGTGTCACTCACCACCTCTCTCTCGCCATATCCTGTCATTCTACTGACAGGATATGGAGAGAGAGAGAGATGGGGAGTGATACAGTATGACTTTAAAAAAAGAAAAAAACTGTCCATGTATTCATTTTCAGTAGACTTTACACTGGCTCCCTGTATGTTAATGAACCCATTTCAAACAAAATACTTGGTTGGTTTATAAAGCATTGAATGGTTTAGGGCCAAAATAAAATTCTGATCTTGTGCAATAATATCATGAACCATCCAGAGTCAGACCTCTCAGCTTATCTGGGGAAAGGTCTGCTTTCTGTCCCCAGAATGAGAAGCAGCGTTCAGTTTTCATACTGTATGCACCACGTATCAGGACCAAACCACCAGAACACTGCAGCTCTGCTGCAACGCTCACTTCTTCTGCCACCGCCTTTTATCCAGATGTTTTCATTATTATTCTGCACTATAATTTAACTTTTTTGTTTTCCCTGAATAGGTGTTTCCTATTTACTGAATTAAAATGTCCTTTTATGATGCGTCGTTAGACCACAAGGTCATATAGTATCCCGGCCAATGCCAACTCAGAGTATGAGATGCACGGCTTGGGTGCGATAAGTACCGACATTAAGCCTCTCTGACCTAATCTACATATGTGTTTCCTTTTGTTTTATGTAAAGCAGTGTTGATTTGTACAGCACATTTTTATTTAGTTTTAGTCATAGTCTTTAGAATAAAATTCCATTCGTTTTAGTCATCTGAAACGTTTTAGTTTTTGTCTAGTTTTAGTCGACTATAATGTATTTTTGGCGGTGCCTTGATGGCGTCATAATGGCTGATTTTACACTTGGTTGCATGCTGAAAATAGCCGATCAACAAGCGCTGCGACGCGTTGTGAGCTTGTAGATCTGCTATTTTCAGAGCGCAACACCCGAGCGCAACCAAACATAAAATGACTTGTCTTTTAGTTCTACTGGATCTCTTCTCCACTAGATCCCTCACTAACATTTTAGTCTAGTTTTTATGTTGTCATTTGTTGATGAAATTGTCTAATATGTATAGTCTATAGTCTCTATATTTAGTCTTAGTTTTAGTCATCATAGCTTAGTTTTTATTTAGTTTTCGTCAGTGAAAAAAGGCAGTCGACCAACATTTTTCGTCATAGTTTTAGTCGACAAAATCAACACTGAATTCCTGTGTTGTTGAAATGTGTTTTATTTATATCAATAAACTTGCCCTGCCTTGCCTTGCCTTACATTCATGTTCCCTGGAGGATGAACCCTAACCATTTGAGTGACCCCCATGACCTTTCCTTTAGTACGGTACCACCCTCTGGCCAAAATGTCTTTTTGTTTTATTTTTGCCCCGACAGTGAGAGCATGTTGGGGCTTTAATGACAGTGAGAGCATGTTGGCGCTCTAATGACAGTGAGAGCTTGGCGCTCTAATGACAGTGAGAGCATGTTGGGGCTCTAATGACAGTGAGAGCTTGGCGCTCTAATGACAGTGAGAGCTTGGCGCTCTAATGACAGTGAGAGCATGTTGGGGCTCTAATGACAGTGAGAGCTTGGCGCTCTAATGACAGTGAGAGCTTGGCGCTCTAATGACAGTGAGAGCATGTTGGGGCTCTAATGACAGTGAGAGCTTGGCGCTCTAATGACAGTGAGAGCTTGGCGCTCTAATGACAGTGAGAGCATGTTGGGGCTCTAATGGCAGTGAGAGCTTGGCGCTCTAATGACAGTGAGAGCATGTTGGGGCTCTAATGACAGTGAGAGCATGTTGGCGCTCTAATGACAGTGAGAGCATGTTGGGTCTAATGACAGTGAGAGCATGTTGGGGCTCTAATGACAGTGAGAGCATGTTGGCGCTCTAATGACAGTGAGAGCATGTTGGGGCTCTAATGACAGTGAGAGCATGTTGGGGCTCTAATGACAGTGAGAGCATGTTGGCGCTCTAATGACAGTGAGAGCATGTTGGGTCTAATGACAGTGAGAGCATGTTGGGGCTCTAATGACAGTGAGAGCATGTTGGCGCTCTAATGACAGTGAGAGCATGTTGGGGCTCTAATGACAGTGAGAGCATGTTGGCGCTCTAATGACAGTGAGAGCATGTTGGGGCTCTAATGACAGTGAGAGCTTGGCGCTCTAATGACAGTGAGAGCATGTTGGCGCTCTAATGACAGTGAGAGCATGTTGGGGCTCTAATGACAGTGAGAGCATGTTGGGGCTCTAATGGCAGTGAGAGCATGTTGGGGCTCTAATGACAGTGAGAGCTTGGCGCTCTAATGACAGTGAGAGCATGTTGGGGCTCTAATGACAGTGAGAGCATGTTGGCCCTCTAATGACAGTGAGAGCATGTTGGGGCTCTAATGGCAGTGAGAGCATGTTGGGGCTCTAATGGCAGTGAGAGCATGTTGGGGCTCTAATGACAGTGAGAGCATGTTGGGGCTCTAATGGCAGTGAGAGCATGTTGGGGCTCTAATGACAGTGAGAGCTTGGCGCTCTAATGACAGTGAGAGCATGTTGGGGCTCTAATGACAGTGAGAGCTTGGCGCTCTAATGACAGTGAGAGCATGTTGGGGCTCTAATGGCAGTGAGAGCTTGGCGCTCTAATGACAGTGAGAGCATGTTGGGGCTCTAATGGCAGTGAGAGCTTGGCGCTCTAATGACAGTGAGAGCATGTTGGGGCTCTAATGACAGTGAGAGCTTGGCGCTCTAATGACAGTGAGAGCATGTTGGGGCTCTAATGACAGTGAGAGCATGTTGGCGCTCTAATGACAGTGAGAGCATGTTTGGGGCTCTAATGACAGTGAGAGCTTGGCGCTCTAATGACAGTGAGAGCATGTTGGGGCTCTAATGGCAGTGAGAGCTTGGCGCTCTAATGACAGTGAGAGCATGTTGGGGCTCTAATGACAGTGAGAGCTTGGCGCTCTAATGACAGTGAGAGCATGTTGGGTCTAATGACAGTGAGAGCATGTTGGGGCTCTAATGGCTCTAATGGCAATATCAGTCCTTTCACTTTACTTTGGTCTGGTTGGCTGTGAGGAGAAGCACAGCCTCTGGGGGGCTTTTAGACCTGTCTAAAGGTATTTACACTTTGGGTACAACCATGTTAAATAGATTATTTTGGTGTATAAGAGTTCTGCTTTGTATTAACAGACAAAACAATGAAAAACAGGCCAACGGGATAGTTCACCCCAAAATGACTTTTTTTTCTATGGATTACACACCCTGGAGACTTTAATTCATGGAGATGTTTTAGTTTTTGTCTCATTCCTAAGACATTAATTTAATGACCGGCGGCGGCTCTGGTAGGAGACTCTCTGGTAGGAGACTCAAAGTGTCAACTTTTAGTCTCTTACCAGAGACATTAGCATCTTTCCCCGGTCATCAGATTATTGTCTTAGGAATATAACAAAACAAAACAATCTCTATGAATTCAAGGCTTCATGGGGTGTAATTGATTTTAAATAAGTAATTGTTTGGGTGAACTATCTCTTTAATCATAATATGTTACACAAACATGCATGTATTTAGGCAACTTTTGTTGAAGTTGATCCTCTCCTCAGGTCAGAGTCCCCTATGGAACGACTGAGACCTAAAGGACAGCGTTAGATGGTGTATCTTCTTTTTCCCGATGCAAAGTTTATCAGAAAGTATATAGGCATTAGCCAGGAGAAACAGAGAGAGAGAGAGAGAGAGAGGAGGCTGGGGAAAAGAGATGGCAGCTAAAGAGAGGATTTGGCTCTATGGTTAATGATGGGTGTGACAATAAGGACGCGTTTCTGTCCACACCGCTGTGTAGGATGTCCCGTTCTATTCTGCTGCAGTGCATCCTGGGGCAGGAGGAGGACTCAGACCAAAGGAAGCCCCCCAGGGGGAAGCCAGGGGATTAGCTGGCCTATCTCTAGGAGTGGAAATTAATTAAGTAATTATGGCAGCCGGGCAGGATGAAATATGCATGAGCCCTGATTGGGATGTTTGTGTATAATCTAATTTCATCCCCTAGACCATCCCTCCCTCCCTCCCTGCCAGCCAGGTAAATCAGACCAAAGGGCTAGCTCTCTCGCTCTCTCTCTCTCTCTCTCTCTCTCTCTCTCTCTCTCTCTCTCTCTCTCTCTCTCTCTCTCTCTCTCAGACACACACACACACACACACACACACACACACACACACACACACACACACACACACTCTCTCTCACACGCATGCGCACGCACATGCACACACAGACACACATGCATTAAGTGCACATGCTAATTACAGTCCATGCATGCAGACCAAGTGACAATGCTCGTGGCATCACCGCAGTGCGTTGCGTAGCTGGATCACACTCTCTCTCCGATTGCAGAGTCATTATTTTGTTTTGTCTTTTGGGCGTCTGATGTTCTTTAAAATGAGGTAATCAGCGAGGATTAGTCACCGCAGTAATGAGGATTGAACCGCAGATTATGTGTTCTTGTCTGATCCACATAATTGCATTTGTAGATGCATGTCATTAAGAGGGTGGCATCCAATTAACGATTGAGCGCGTGTTTCACGTGGAAGTACAGTTGGAGTGAGAAATGTGGCTTAAAAGAAAGGCCCTTACTACTTTTTTTTTAGTTTTTTAGTTTTTTTTTGTTTTTTAGTTCCAACAGGGGTTTTCTGTTTTCTTGTCTGTTTATTTTTTTCCTTTTTTTGTAGTCTCTCTTTCTCTTTTATCGATGGACTTTAAGGTCTGTCTGCAGCAAAGTGAGCTCTCCTTGCTGTCCTGAACAATACTTCCTGTAGACAATTCAAGGTCAATAAGATCAGTGACCACATGTCTACGACCACAAGAAAGGCTTCCACCTTCTCAATACACGCTCATACATGTGCATGCAAGCAACACACGTCTTAAACACAGCCGTACAGTACATGCAGACATTAGTGCCTAACACACACACACACACACACACACACTCACACTCACACACTCATACACTCACATGCATACGTGCAGACCTACAAACAGAGGTGCACACGCGCGCACACGCACACACACACACACACACACACACACACACACACACACACACACACACACACATCACACACACACACACACACACACACGCAAACCTCTCCCATTTCCTCTCAATCACCTGTGAGTCTATCGACCTAGGTGCATCTTCCTTCCTTTCATTTATTTAGATTTTTTTCCTCTATTGATTTGGACATTGGTGTATTGGGAATGCAGCATAGTGTCACATAGTGCTGGAATATCATGTTCTACATTTGACCATTTGTCTCCTTTTACACTGGTCCAGTCCTCTGTGCCTGACGCTCTGTGTCTTTGTATTGTCTCCTAGCCCTTCCCTTCAAAACCTTATTGCTAACGCCTATTTTACCTTCAAAACCTTATGGCTAACGCCTATTTTACCTTCAAAACCTTATGGCTAACGCCTATTTTACCTTCAAAACCTTATGGCTAACGCCTATTTTACCTTCAAAACCTTATGGCTAACGCCTATTTTAGGCATTTCAATTTCACATTTTGAGAAATGTTTCTAAAATTACGAAAATAGTAGCTCACAACAAGCTGACAAAGCGACTTGTTGTAACACATTGTGAGCTTGTAGATCAGGTATTTTCACTATTCGACATTTTTTTAAATAAATGGCTAAAGATGATATTTTTGGGTTAAAATGAAAAGTTGAGTCTCTTTTTTCTGATAGTAATCATTGCTATAGAGTGTTTGTTCAGTAACGCGTCTCTCTATCTGTCCAGTACTTTAATAAATAGAAAATAGATTTTCAGGTGGGTTACAAATAAATCACATCCAGGCAGTCAGGAGAGAGAACCAAACTAAAATAATTCATCAGCTTGTGTTCCAGTTCCAAATGTGTCCGCTCATTTATTTGTGTCATCACTTCCAATTTCACTTTTTTATCACGTATCCTGATTGGATGAAATTGTTATCCTGACCTACAAATGTATTTTCTGTTTGCGGTGGAGAGACAGGGAGACTCCTGTTACTGAACAAACAATCTATACTGTAGCAATGATTGCTATGGGAATATAGAGCTATTTAACACTGATGTTACAAAACAATATGATTTATACCACCTTCAAACGATGCATCCCTTAATCTGAACTAGAGTGAACTGAGAGAAGGGAACTGGGAGGTAAAAAATATTCAATGTGCGATGAGCTTTGGTTCAGTGTTCCCCATGCGTTTAAAGTGTTCCCCATGCGTTTAAAGTGTTCCCCACAGTTTAAAGTGTTCCCCACAGTTTAAAGTGTTCCCCACAGTTTAAAGTGTTCCCCAGCGTGTAAGCCTCGCTGAGAAATCTGAACTTTAAAAAAGGAGAGGTGAGAGAATGGAGGGGTGAGAGAATGGAGGGGTGAGAGGAGAGCAGAGATGAAGGTGTACTGTGTGCCCTCCAAAAGGAACATGTTCTCTGGACGTTAACTCTGTGTAATCGTCTCCTTTGCTCACAGACTGAAAACTCTGTATACTGTCTGAATACTGGTGTCTTCTACAGCAGACAGACTGGACGTCTGCTGTTTTACGTTTGCAAAGTGTTTAACTTTCAGTAGAGCCAGACTGTTCTATCAGTTTGGCCGATATATCAGCCATTATTTAACTTCATTGATGACATTTTTTTATTTAATTTAATTACATTTTAATAAACAATTATCTATCTAATTAAAGTTAAATGTTGTCATATATTGAATTTAATATATAATAATTATCTTTATAATTATCTTAAAAGATACTAAAGTAAAATATCTTTCAAAAAGTTATTTGTGTGTTTATTTGTATTCCTACCAAGCTGACCATTCAGTCCCCTCAGGTTGTGACCGTTGTCACCTGACCCTCTCTTCCTGTCCTACACCACCATGCCCACATACTGACCCTCTCTTCCTGTCCTACACCACCATGCCCACATACCTGAGTCATTTGTTCTCATGGTTTTGTTAAATTAGGCTTGTTGTTTTAGACAGATGCTAGGTTCATTGTTTAACTGGTATCCTATAGTTTCAAGTTACAGATTAAAGGTAGGGTAAGTGATATATATTTTCTTTTTATTTATTTTTTCTGGTTAAAAGGTTAAAGTACTATATTGTGATAGTAATCATTGCTACAGAGCGTTTGTTGGATCACAGGGGTCTCTCCAGCTCTTTAGTAAACACAATATAGTACATTTTCAGGTAGGTGACAACATTTAAGCCAATCAGGAGAGAGCACTGAAAATGCCTTTTCTGTTTAATAAAGAGCTGTAGAGACATGGAGACTCCTTTTACTGAACAAACACTCTATAGCAATGAGTACTATCACAATATAGAGCTATTTAACACTTATTTTAACCAAAGTAAATCACTTACCCTACCTTTAATTATTTTGATAGTACGTTGTTTAGATGTGATGATAGATAGGTTTGTGGTTTACCTGTGATCCTAGTTTACTGAGGCACTACGCTGTCTTTCTGCATGTGATGTATGTGTTTTAGCGTCTGCTAAATGCTAAATGCTAAATTGTAATTGTCTCCCATGGAGCTGATTTTAGAATAACCTACGATGTGTTTCCAATCAAGCAGTAAAGTGTTCAATAAACACATAGGATCTATCAGGAAGGAAAGTTTAGATACTGTAGGTGATTTACTATGCAACCTTTTCTGGCACTTCCTGATACTCTTTATCATTCCTGACGTATCATTTAATGAGGTATATGGTTCATATAGCAAACTATTATCTTGATATTTAGTGGACAGAGTTACCTGTGTAATCTACATTGTGTGGCTTTATAATAACAAAGTGCCTTTTGCACCCTTTGTTACGTAAGAGCAAGTCCTGGAATAAAAATGACCAGTGGTGGGAAAAGTACTCAAAATGTTTTACTTAAGTAAAAGTATCAATACTGCAATGTAGTCCGGAAGTCCGGAATTCAAAATTCACTTGAGTAAAAGTACAAAAGTATTGGTATCAAAATGTACTAACAGAGGTGTAGTACCAAAAGTAAAAGTACTAAAATGTTTGAAAATAGCAGATCTACAAGCTCACAACGCGTCGCATCGCGACGCGTTGTGAGCTTGTAGATCTTGTAGATCTTGTAGATCTGCTTGTAGATCTGCTATTTTCAAATAGCCTAGGTATAAAACAGGGCTAAAGTGGTTAATGTACGTTTTATAATGTAATTATTTATATCTGCAAAGTAACTAGTAACGAAGGTTTTCAAATAATCGTAGTAGAGTAAAAGTACAATATTTGCCTCTGAGATGTATTGGAGTAGAAGTAAAAGTATAGACAATTGGAAATACTCCGGTAAAGTAAAAGTACCTCAAAATTGTACTTAAGTAACAGTACTTGAGTAAATGTACTTAGTTACTTCACACCACTGAAAAATGACTAACTGAGAATGCTCCGTGTTGATGAATGTTGGTTCTGTGGAGGATCATCATAACAAAAAAAACCTGTCAACCAGAGCGTTTTCACAATATTGTCCTGGTTGTCGTGCACGCTGTCGGGCCCTGGGCTGAAACGTGAGCCGTTGCTTTGTATAGATTTGAATAACAACGATGATTTGCATCCCCTGTGGTGGAAAAACCTGAGAGAGCACTTCAACTGTCAGGGAAGAAGGTGAAGAGGTCAACGGGGAAAAAAAAGACCCCTTGTCTAACCTGGCGACATGATAGGAACCGCAGGCCCAGGGTTGTCATTTTAGCCTGAGGCTGCTCTAACCGCCCTAACTGACAATACCGCGCATTGATTATCGCTATTTACAGACGTGCTGCACACTGCTTGTGGGAATGCTGTGCACACTGCGTTATACGCCTAATGTATGCTTTATGCTAGGCCGATGCCGCACGCCGAAAATAGCAGATCTACAAGCAGTGGTGCAAAAAGTTCTCAAATGTTTTAGTTAAGTAAAAGTATCAATACTGCAATGTAGAAACACTCTGTTGTAAAAGTACTCATTATGCAGAATGCCTCATTTCACAGGTTTCAAATGTATAAAAACCTTTTGAAATAGCAGATCTACAAGCTCACAATGCGCCGCGTCGCATCCTAACGCATTGTGAGCTTGTAGATCAACTATTTTCAAATGGACGAAATGTATATTTCTTTTCAATCTTTATTTCAGACTCAGGGTCCATATAGCAAAACATGACAATCACACAGTAAAAGCAATAAAATAATAAAAAGAAATAAAAAAACACATAAAAACAGTCCAACTACAGCTTTTCAAAGTCAGTAGAGGCTGTTACGCCAATGTCTCCATATCGTGGAAGAGTACCGAGTAGAACTTTTGACAGGGTTAATTAAAATCTTAATAACATGATTGTCAGACTTTTCAAGACGACATATGAATTTGTACATTACATTTCTTAACAGGGCTTGACAGGTAGGTACCCCCAGGTTTACAAACAGTTGGCTGGCACTGTGCCATCTTGGTACCCTCACCAGCAACCGTAGAGCATCATTATATGCTACTTTTAGTTTTCGCATGCTGCTAGCTTTGTAGTTACTCCATAAGTGAGCCGTATACAATGGTGTACAGAATGCTTTAAAGAGTGATACCTTGACATGTACAGAGCATTTGTGAAATTTCCACATTAGTATGTTTGCCTGGGCATACAATTTGCATCTTTGTCTATGGATGTCTTTGTCATCAGAGAGATCATCGGATATACAGTGTCCTAGGTACTTAATCTCACTGCACACAAGTAGTATGTTGCTACTGAGAATAAAATTAGGAAATACTGCCTTTTTATCATCTTTACTTCGCACAATCATGATGCTACTCTTCTTGGCATTATATTTAATATTAAAATCAATGCCATACTGGGAGCAAACCCTGAGAAGCTGTTGTAAGCCTGCACTGTACAGGGAAAAGATAATTAAATCATCTGCATATATAGGGCTGAAGTGGGTAATGTATGTTTTCAAATAAATGTAGTGGAGCAAAAGTACAATATTTGGATCCAAAATGTAGTGGAGTAAAAGTATTGGAAATTGGAAATTGGAAATATTCAAGTAAAGTACTAATACCTCAAAATTGTGCTTAAGTACAGTACTTAAGTAAATGTACTTAGTTACTTTCCACCTCTGGTCGTACGCAGATGTCGCACGCCCAAAATAGCAGATCTACAAGCTTGTAGAACGGCTATTTTCGCCTTGCAAAACCATCGTACGATGATGTGTAAACCAGGCCTTATCCCAGCGTACAGAACATCTATTCTCCAACTTTTTTAAATCCAGGAAGCCATTTTATGGGGTAAAGTTTTTCGGCCACCCCACACTTGATTTATAGTGCAATTTCAAAGTTGGAATAAAGCATATTTTAAAAATAAAGCATAACATTGGTAGCCATGAACAGGAATATAAGATAAAGATAAACTTTATTATCCATTAAATTTGACATAAAATGGAAATTTGCCGTTGGCACATTTATTAGAAAAATACATTTACAATGCTGTGATTCCTGCTGTTTTTGTGTCTTTTCAGCGTAGTTTAAAAGCTACGGAAAATGTGTTTCTAAATGGAAGCATATCCTATAGCCTATATCTTTTGCCAGAACCGTAATAAAATAAAATAAAAAATAATAATAATAAAGAATATGCATTGACAGGCGATGCGTTTCAAAGTAATGCAGATGTTTACAGTAACAATACTTTAACTCTTGAGAGCGTAAAATGAAAGGGTAAGGGTCCATTTGGTTTCATCTTACACTCTCTCAAAAGTTAAAGATCTACGAGGGTCCATTTGGTTACCAACTCTCCATCATTTAGCTGGGGACCCCCTCAAGGACCACTGGTTGAGAACCACTGCTCTACAACCTGTTTATCTAGTCTCTTCCCCCCATAATCCTATATCCACGCTCGCAATGTCTTCCCTCTCTCACCCTGTTTCTCCCCAACGCCCCTCGCCCCGGCCCTGTGATATAGCTCCCACACCTCCAGAAATGAGGTGATATTTGGTGTACGGAGGGAGAGAGCATGTCCATGCAAACAGAGTGTACCTCACCACACCTGGGCTTTTTATAGGCTAATAGGATGACCGCTGGCTGGCTCGCACTGCGAGGTCAGCTCCCGTGTTATCCATCCTCATGCCTGGAGAAATCCACGCTATTATTATCGACTTGATTGACCGTCTAGTCAGACACTCAATAATAGTTCAGTTCACATTGCACAAAGAAAGTGGGAAAAATTGTCATTCAACCCCAGACTGAACTTTCCTATACTGGGTTTGGCGATGATGTGGGTCTGTTTGAATGTCTTGACTTGTATGTAAATATTGTCTCTTTTGAGTCATAATTCGCTGTCCTATGTCCCGCTTTACATGATTAGTTTAGTAATTTATGTGACAGGATTTCCAGAGCAGTTCCCATGCTTCAGTAGATAGGATGTGATTAGTGTCTTGCTTTAGGCCATGTTGAAAGGACTTTCCCCGTGTGTGTGGGTTCTTCTTGTAATGAACGTTTCATTACAAGATGGCAGTACTGTCCACTGATACTGCTGTGCTGATGGACAAAACCATCGATGGGTCATCTGCAGCAGGGGCATGAGGAAGTCGCACATTTTGTTTCTCAAATCCAGCGGTGTAAAGTAACTAAGTACATACATAGCCGTGGGAAGTGGGGGTGCTGAGGGGGCTGCAGCACCCCCTGAAAATAAAGTATAAAAAATTAAAAAATTATATTAAAAATATATAGATATATAAACTTCAAAACATTTTTGCATAATGTGCCTGTTGTTGTTGGTCATTATTTGGGGGGGATTTAGTGCAATAAGTTTTCTGGAACCGAATTAACCGAATTAGATTGACAAAATAACCCCAGAAACCGCAAAGTTTCGCACGTGCATGCATGCGCATACAGCACCCGTAACCTATAGCGTCTTCCCACGGCCCTGCCCACATATAGCTCAAGTGGAGTTAGGAGGTTTTTTAACCATTAATGTGGAGATATTTTTTTTTTAATTTTTTCGTGATAAATTGTTTTTAAAAACATAAACAATGTCTGGTTTATTTTTTGAATTTTCACATGGAATTTGGATGAGGCTGGATGGAGCCTTGCCTTTTTTTTCCTTTTATATTTGATATATTTAACTTCAATGTTATAATGGAAGTCAATGGCAGTCAGATCTGGCTGAAACCTTGCCCAAATATGGAGGCATTATGTCATAGCTGACTGACATCATAGATTGGTCACATGAAGTCTAACATCCACATGAGGCCACGCCCCTTATTGGACCCCGTCTTATTTATATTATTTATGTGTTGCTGTTGTTAGTCATGGCTTCCAGTTCCCACCTGATGTTGTGTGGGAGTTCTGATTGGTCCAGATCGTACTGAATATCTGCTAGTTTGCATAATGTCTTCAGACTAGGACTTAAGTCTAACATGTACAGGTCAGCAGGTCTGTTGTTTCCTCCAAAGAGGATGATACGATCTCCCACAATGCAACAGCACATCCCATACATCCCACGCGGTCTTTTCCCTTTGGGCTCAGCCCTCTTCCAGGAGAAGGTCTTTGGACTGAATTTCCACAGATCATTGAGGGTAGTAGTATAATTACCGTTTCTTCCACCAAATATGTACAGCTCTCCATTGTAGGTAAAGGCTGAATGACCAAAGCGTCTTTCTGGAAGAAGCTGTGCAGAAGGTGTGTTCAGCCAGCAGTTGCTCTCTGTGTCAAACACTCTGATGTTGTTACCAAATACAAACATCTTTGTCCCGATGATGGTGGCAGAGTGATGTGAAGAAGCAGGAGGTGGAGTGTCTCTGGTGTTAATTAAAGACCAGACCATTGTGGTGGTGTCCAACTTGTACATGTCATCATAGTATCCAGTCCCATTGTGTCCTCCATGAATATACATGACCTTCCCCAACACACAGGCTGCGTGGTTCCTCCTCTCCTCTGGAACAGTTCCAGAAACCTTGGGCTTGAACCATCTGTGGGCGTCGACATCAAATGCATAAAGCATGTTGCAGTATTTCCTTGTGTCATATTTATAACCCCCCCAGATGTAGATTATGTCTTCTATCAGCACAGCTGTGTGGCTGCTGCGATTGGATGGAACCTCAATGTTTAATTCTCCTCTTCCAGTTGTCACTGGGGTCAACTTCCTCCAGCGTAAAGACACTGTGTTGAGGATGTGAACATCAATCCGATCCTTGTTACGGTACCCTCCAAATGAGTAGACTTGGTCTCCCACGGCAACAGCAGCAGCTTGACCGCCTAACACTGGTCCTCTGTTCAGATGCAGCGTCCAGTAGAACATTTCTCACAACAGCTCCTCCAGGGATCAACTTAGATTCTTCAAGTCTCGTTGTGTAACAGAATGGAGTCCTAAAGTGTGCTCCACCACTTATAGTGGTTCATTGGCACAAGTGTCATGCAAAGTTTGACCAATCCGCTGGGTCGGGCTGGCCAATCAAGGAAGTCGATGCCTGTTGATGTCCCTAATATGGTAAATTGATCATCATAGCAACCCCAGACAGACAGGCTCTACACAGCAGACAGACAGGCTCTACGCAGCAGAGAGACAGGCTCTACACAGCAGACAGACAGGCTCTACGCAACAGAGAGACAGGCTCTACACAGCAGACAGACAGGCTCTACACAGCAGACAGACAGGCTCTACGCAGCAGACAGACAGGCTCTACACAGCAGAGAGACAGGCTCTACACAGCGGACAGACAGGCTCTACGCAGCAGACAGACAGGCTCTACGCAGCAGAGAGACAGGCTCTACACAGCAGACAGACAGGCTCTACGCAACAGAGAGACAGGCTCTACACAGCAGACAGACAGGCTCTACGCAGCAGACTGACAGGCTCTACACAGCAGAGACAGGCTCTACGCAGCAGACAGACAGGCTCTACACAGCAGAGACAGGCTCTACGCAGCAGACAGACAGGCTCTACACAGCAGACAGACAGGCTCTACACAGCAGACAGACAGGCTCTATGCAGCAGAGAGACAGGCTCTACACAGCAGAGAGACAGGCTCTACACAGCAGACAGACAGGCTCTACACAGCAGACATACAGGCTCTACACAGCAGAGAGACAGGCTCTATGCAGCAGACAGACAGGCTCTACACAGCAGAGAGACAGGCTCTATGCAGCAGAGAGACAGGCTCTACACAGCAGACAGACAGGCTCTACACAGCAGACATACAGGCTCTACGCAGCAGAGAGACAGGCTCTACACAGCAGACAGACAGGCTCTACACAGCAGAGAGACAGGCTCTACACAGCAGACAGACAGGCTCTACACAGCAGACAGACAGGCTCTTTGTGTGATATGATTTAGTTTTTTTTACATTAACCACTTGAACCCTAGTATCCCTTTTCTGAGGAGAACTTTAGCCAAAAATAGCAGATCTACAAGCTCACAACGCCTCGCAGCGCGAGAGATCGGCTTGTAGATCGGCTATTTTTGGCAAAGAGTTATAGGTGTAGTGGGAAAAAAGAGCAGCACAAGTTTATCTGAAACACAATTTTATACAATATAGAGGGGGTCCCTGCTTCATCTCTCTCTCAGCTAGGGGGTGCTTGACCTGCATCGCATCGCAATGCGACGCGTTGTGAGCTTGTAGCTTTAAAAAAAAAAGGGAAAAAAAGCCTATATTGACATGGCCTAAATATGGGGCGGGTTTATCACCAGAGACATATGTTTTATCTAACCCTTGGAAATGTAGGTTCAACACAGAGATTCCAGACTCATATCTACACAGTGATATTAGTCTGGATATGCCAGGCTAGCAATCTGGGAACCCATCGCCAAATGAAAAGGAAAAACAGCGCCCTCTGCTGTTCTTTACAATCTCACTTGGCTCTGGGAGGAAGTCGACGTAGCACACGTGCGCAAGGAAACAGGGGTTTTGGTCTGCCTTCAGCGCTCCACTTCCGGTGATGCGACTATGTTTTCCTTCCCACTAACAATATTTCTACACGGAACACTAACACCACTTCTCCCAGAGAACATGGATGGTTTTGGTTATAAGCCCACTTGTTTCTATGATGAAAGAGCAAGTTAAAATGTGAATATCTTTCCGTGGTTTTGTCTGCTCCGCGGACGCTATTGTTAAATGAGTTTCGGTTTGTTTCTAGTGGGGAAGGATCGGCAGACACGTAAATCCCGCCCACTACATTTGATTGGGTAAAGCGCGGCCTGCTTCCTGATCTGAAGGCACGCCCACTTGTAGGCCAGTGCCTAGCGATATGACGAACCCCCCCGACCTATAACGTCTTCCCACGGCCCTGAGTACATATACTGCACTTAAGTACATTTTTGAGGTATTTCTTACTTTACTGCTTTTTTTGAAAACTTGTGAAATGGCACATTCTGCATAATGAGTACTTTCTACTTTTGGTACTTTAAGTACATGTTGATGCCGATACTTTTGTACTTCTACTCAAGTCAATTTTTATTCCGGACATTTACTTGTAACAGAGTATTTCTATATTGCAGTATTGATACTTTTACTT
Source organism: Gymnoscopelus braueri (assembly GCF_963280865.1). Classification (NCBI taxonomy): domain Eukaryota; kingdom Metazoa; phylum Chordata; class Actinopteri; order Myctophiformes; family Myctophidae; genus Gymnoscopelus; species Gymnoscopelus braueri. The sequence continues at coordinate 1,796,178 of NC_137619.1, read as the reverse complement.
ACGTAAGAAATGTGAGTTACTTTTCCACCACTGACAACGCGTCACATCTCTATATGGTGAAGTATAAAATAGGGCTAAAGTGGTTAATGTATGTTTTATAATATAATAATTCATATCTGCAAAGTAACTAGTAACTAAAGTTTTCAAATAATTGTAGTGGAGTAAAAGTACAATATTTTCCTCAGAGATGTAGTGGAGTAGAAGTAAAAGTATTGAAAATTGTCAATGATTAAGTACAGTACTTGAGTAAATGTACTTAGTTACTTTACACCACTGCACATCTCCTAACGTTGTCACACTGTGATGACAAAAGGAAGTGAAGTGATGCTGATGCTGGTGACATGGGATCATACAGTGTTTTTGTTTAGTTTTATACTTATTATAATTGTCACATCTAGATACATGGAGGAGTAACAAAGTGTTTACCTTACAGTAGGTTTCAGGGAGAGGAAGTGAGAGCCAGAGGTGTGTAACTAACGGAAGGTGCTGTACGTGTAAACACTCATTAAAAATAACATCTGTTGGCAATTCAGACTTAGTTTTTTTAATCTAGAGTAGACAGTTATTTTTTACCCCTTTTTCTCCCCAATTTAGTCGTTATGCCAATTAACTCCCCCACACACATGTCTGTGTTGTCACTGCTGTCATATCCTACTGACTCACCTGCCAGTGAGGAGCCCCTACCGGGAGGACGTAGAGCCTTCGTTCTACTTCTCCCGCCCAACACTCCCCACTGACAGGCTCCGCCCCCAGCCTGTAGGAGTACGTGCAATGACCATTATTACCCCCCTCCTCCTACTCCTCCTCCTCATCCTCCTCCTCATCCTCCTCCTCCTCCTCCTCCTCCTCCCCGCCCGGCTTCCCTCCCCCTGAACACGGGCCAATTGCGTTCGTGTGGTCGCCCGACAAAGCCGGATGCACCACACGGTGGATTCGAACCAAGGGGCCAGCTTGAGATTTTTACATTGACTCCAATATGGAAGAGACAGTTCATATGAATGGCCAGTGTGCGGGCGTTGCTGAGTGATGATATTTCATTAGGGAAGCATTATGTACACTTCATAACTCTGGCTGCTCAGCACATCCGCTCCGCCTTGGAGTCCACACCCCGTGTTTTATGGTTCTACGGGGCTTTAGCAAGGCGCTAGTCAGTGTTTCATGTATGAGAACACAACCTTATGGCCGCCTTTCTGCCTCTGCCTCCCTGTGTGTGTGTGTGTGTGTGTGTGTGTGTGTGTGTGTGTGTGTGTGTGTGTGTGTGTGTGTGTGTGTGTGTGTGTGTGTGTGTGTGTGTGTGTGTGTGTGTGTGTGTGTGTGTGTGTGTGTGTGTGTGTGTGTGTGTGTGTGTGTGTGTGTGTGTGTGGCTAGATTAATGACTTCTGGCATAAGAAATGCCACAGACTAGTGTTTTACACAAACAACTTCTGCTTTTGTGACGATGCTGGGGAAGCGCCGTGGGGACGGGGGGGGACGAGAACATGCCTTTTGCTGTCCTCTGCTACTCCCTCCATCCCTCCCTCTCTTCATCATCCCTCGCTCCCGCTCACCTGTGCCACCTCGCTAATGATCGCTCGGTGGCCATGAGTCCACCATGCATCATTTACCATGAGGCTCCACAGAGAGAGAGAGAGAGAGAGAGAGAGAGAGAGAGAGAGAGAGAGAGAGAGAGAGAGAGAGAGAGAGAGAGAGAGAGAGAGAGAGAGAGAGAGAGAGAGAGAGAGAGAGGAGAGAGAGAGAGAGAGAGAGAGAGAGAGAGAGAGAGAGAGAGAGAGAGAGAGAGAGAGAGAGAGAGAGAGAGAGAGAGAGAGAGAGAGAGAGAGGAAAATGAAGAAAACATAGATATTCCCTTTGTGTGCGTGTTGAGAGACTGAAAAAGAGAGAGAGAGAGACAGCGACAACCTGCTTTTGGAGGAGAGAACGAGGATAGGGAGCGACAGCGGCGACACACTAGACAACGTGCGAGAGGCCCGGCCCGGCCCGGCGCTTTACAAAGGCAGTGTGAAGGGAGAGAAGGTGAGAATGGGCTGCAGGGCACAGAGAACCCATTTTATTAATCACAGCCTTGATCTGGAGGGAGACGCTGACAGCTCCGAGATGGAAACAATAGTCCGGAGGAGTTGCAGCCGCCGCACCTTTCCACCTCCCGCCATGGAGAACGAGCGGGGTGGAGAGACATTAGCAAAAACACGCCCAACTGCGCAACACTATACCGCCTTGACATTCAGCGGTGTCAAGAATAGTGTTGGTGGAAATAGGTTGATCCAGAGAGCCGTAACTTGACTCCCATTGTAAGAATGGAATGCGGAAGTGCTCTGTCTATCTCAATGAGATAGTTCCAATGTTTGGAACTACAGCGAGATCAAAGCGTGACGTTACTCTCTCTTCTACACTCTGGGTTGATCGACAAGCTGACAATGTGCGCAACGACACAGTGTGTTTGTGAGCTTGTAGATCGGCTATTTTCAAATGACCGAAATGTATATAAGGCTGAAATGGTTAATGTATGTTTTGTAATAATAATTAAAATCTACAAAGTAACTAGTAACTACAGTTTTCAAATAATTGCTTTGGACTAAATTGCCTTGGACTGTTACCTAGTAACAATGTCTTTAGAGTATACACACCATGTGACTCAGCAGTACACCTTTACTTGAAAGGGAATGGACGTCATGGCACGATGTGTTGCATTGTGGGGGAAACTGTAGGGGTCTCCACCATTATGTTAGCGATGGTCATTTTGTACTATAGCACACAAACACTGTTTTGCAGTTCTCCACATTGATACATTGAACATGAAAAACGATGCAAAACAAGCGATCAGAAGAGAAGGGAATACAAAAATGAACCACTTTAGCCCTATTTTATACATAGGCTATTTGAAAATAGCAGATCTACAAGCTCACAACGCGACGCGTTGTGAGCTTGTAGATCTGCTATGTTCAAACATTTTAGTACTTATACTTTTGGTGTAGTATATTTTGATGCTAATACTTTTGTACTTTTACTCAAGTAACATTTTGAACACAGGCATTTTACTTGTAACAGAGTATTTCTACATTGCGGTATTGATACTTTTACTCAAGTAAAAAAAAAAAAAGTACTTTTTCCACCACTGGAGATGTGTGCAACTTCTGAGTCTATTTGCTACAAAGTAGGAAAACAGCAAATAATACCCACAGGAATATTTTAGCAGAGATGTCAACTTATATTAATAGTAATAAAGCAAGGCGGTAAAAGTGGTGGTGGAGGTATTGTCCATAGTGGATAGACTGTTTTAATTTAGACACTTACATCTCTGCGTGTGTACAAATGTAACCAAATGAATTCCTGTTACTGAGCCAGTAATATTTTCATTGCCAAATAAATACTTGGATTATACTTAAAAAACAGGTTTACCTCATCAATACTGTTACTGTACCATTCAGCCAGTTCCAAGGTTTAATTGCCAATTCTCGTATTGACTTTAACTGTCACTGCGTTTAGCTTTTTATAGTTTTTCATTTTGATTCTCATTGTTTTATTAGAATTTTAGTTTTTTTGTTGCATTGTCAATTCATGCACTTTATTTTTTTCTTTAGTGCTGCTATATTTTAATTGTGTTTTAATCGACGTAGCCATGTATTCTCGTACTCATTTAATTAATGTATTGTGTCTGCATTGTAGGGTACCATTGAAAAACCAGGGTTCGCCCTCAATGCGTTTCCTGGTGTTTATATCAACTATCAAAAGGGATAGTTCACCCCAAAATGACGTTTTTCTATCAATTAGACATATTTTTTTGTTTTTATCGCATTCCAAATAATTTGATGACCAGCAGCGGTTCCGGTAGGAGACACAAAGAGTCTTCTTTGTGTCTACTATACCGGAACTGCTGCCTACCGATTGTAGGATAGTAGAGGGATTGTTGTCCATATTATTGCACTGGGGTGGGGGGGTGTTTAAGCTTAAAGTGATACAAGGCAGGTCCACAAATAACGATTTTTAGCAACCTCTGCTGGTCATTACCGTCACTGCAGGTCTTTCGTTTATTCCTGCATTACCCAGAATTCCATTTGTTTTCACCGGAAGACGGAAGCGTTTCAAAAAGCGTTGTTTTAATTGTTTAATACTATCTGTGGATCGTTTCTCTTAGCCAGTGGAGCTTTAGTTACCGTGAGCTGCGTTTTCTTTTGCTGCTGTTTTTCCATCTTCAAATCCTATAATGTCTTAAAAACAGCGTGAGATTCCTTTTTGTTATTAGCGCGGTAGTTCCTGGCCAAACAGGAAACCGGTGCAGTAGTTCCTGGCCAAACAGGAAACCGGTGCATTTCCGTTTCCGTTTTCCGGCTGGATGACGCCATTTTCGCGGGAAGGGCGGCCCGCCACCGTTTCAATAGAAAATATAATAGAAAAGGCTTTCGGGGGTGAAATTCATGGAGTGGGTGTTGTGAAACATTTGCTACTCACAAAAGATATACAATTTAACTTTATTTATTTTTTAAAAGTTACCTAGTATTACTTTAATGGGAGCATGTTCATCAGTGTTTTGTGAGTTTTGTGGAAGTCCACGATAATATACTGGGCACTGTCTTGATAATATACTGGGCACTGTCTTGATAATATACTGGGCACTGTCTTGATAATATACTGGGCACTGTCTTGATAATATACTGGGCACTGTCTTGATAATATACTGGGCACTGTCTTGATAATATACTGGGCACTGTCTTGATAATATACTGGGCACTGTCTTGCCAAACCTGCTGCTGGTCCTATTCAGGGACGGAGCAGCTGGCGTAGCACACTGTAATGCAGTCCGTCGGTCTGCTCTCTGTACTCCACTGATACACCTTCTCCAGCAGCTGCTCAGCTCAGGGCAGGTTGGCTCAGGAAGGATACTGTACAAAGCTCTGCTGTCCCCGTTTTATACAGTGTTGCCAGATTTTTGCTTAAGAAATAAGCAACCTGGCAGGTCTATGAAAACAAGCGACTATAGGCCGCATGAGCACTTTACACCTATGTACATTGGCTGTTTGAAAATAGCCGATCTACAAGCTCACAACGCGTCGCGATGCTTGAGAACCACCGATGTTTGAGAACCACTGGTTTGAACAATAATCCCAAATAAGCAGCTACTACTACTTTAAAAACAAGCCCAAAAAAACACAACCAGCAATAACCAATATATAATAAGTGACTTCATAGGAAAAAAAGCCCAAAGTCGCTTATAATAAGCGGACATGGCAACACTGGTTTTATCAGTGAGGACTGGAGGTGTTGGTCATCTTTCTCTGTGATATCAGCCCTAGCACCTTAGTATCATCTGCAACCTGAAACAATGCATGCACCTTATGACTGTATCTGTCATTATATCTGTTGCTACTTAGCTGCCTCATCCCGTTGCTATTTTTAAACACACACCTTATGTATATATAACATGCATGTTATATTTTACTTTACACTGCTCATGTTGGTATCTGACGTGTTTTCCTGTTTCTTTCTTTCTCTCTTTTCTTTCCGGCATTGATGGAGCTTAAAGAATTTCACACACTTTCTTTTACACCTGTAAACCTGTGATTTCAGTTGAGTTCATTTAATTTGAGGTCATTTGAGTTCATTTGAGTTGAGTTGTTTTAATTTTAGTTGAGTTGATTTAATGAAGCTTTGGCGAAAGTTTAATTAAGGAGATATTTTCTCTCACGCTATAGCTTTAATTGCACTTAATTTATTTTCTGGGATTTCAACCACGTCACTTCCTCATTCCGACACTGTCAAAACCTTTCATTCACAATTCTAAGCGTGAGCTCTACTAGCCAATCGGATTCTTTCAATCAGTCATCCAATCAGGCGATGGGCTCCTTGCTACAAATATCACTGCCTCTCGACCGGTCTCTGAGACGAGTTGAGTTGAAGTGTTAGAGCAGTCGTTCTCAACCAGTGGTCCTTGAGGGGGTTCCAGGTGGTCCCCAGCTAAATGATGGAGAGTTGGTAACCAAATGGACCCTTATAGATCTTTAACTCTTGAGAGAGTAAAATGAAACCAAATGGACCCTTATAGATCTTTAACTCTTGAGAGAGTAAAATGAAACCAAATGGACCCTTACGGGTCCATTTGGTTTCATTTTACTCTCTCAAGAGTTAAATTATTGTTAAACATTTGCATTAATTAATGAAAGAATTGTTATTTTGATCAACGTTTGCCTGTTATCTCTCCTATTGGTACCAACATCAATGCAGCATGAAATTTACATAAACATTAACATAAAAGTTATTATTATTCTAAACATATTCTAAGTCTTGGGTCTGAGAGACTTAATCTCATCAAAAGGTGGTCTGTGGCTCAAATGCTGAATAAATAATGGACCCATATGAAAAAGGTTGAAAACCACTGTGTTAGAGGCATACAGGAGGGGTCTGAGTAAACATCCCTATGTGGCGTCCGGGATCAGGGTGAAAGGTGGGTGACCATCTATAGTCACACTTTGGAGGGCGGTTGGTCAAGAAGTCCACTCCAGAGTCCAGTTGCAGAGTTATGTGTGAAGGCCCAGGCTAGGAGTTTAGAAAAATGTAGACAATCAACAGCATTCAGGTGTACAGTATACACTGGTGAAAGAGGAGACCAAGTATAGAGCTCTGAGGGACCCCAGTCAAACAGAATATATAGGGTTCGAGCAGAGATGCCACGAGGCCCGGCTGCCTTGCACGCATTAATGTGTGTGGAGCCACCAATGTACCGATAGGCACAGAATCGTAAATCATGGTGAGCGTTTGCCCCAACTTTCATCAACCCACAGAATAACGGCAAAACACCTACTGAGCCCCGTGGGTAGGTCAGTATCTCAGTACCTACTTAGACCTATCAATAGTCTGATAATGTCCCATTCAGTGCATTGACAGCATCCAAAGCCGATGGTGGAGCATGATACCTGATTTAAAACAGTGTTGGTCACCGCACCGGAAATAGCAGATCTACAAGCTCACAACGCGTCAAATTGCGACACGTTGCTATATTATTGGTGAGAGACACCGTCATATGACTATGAATATTAAACAAAGCATCAACACCTGGTGGTTGTCACGCAGAGAGGCTTTCACTGCGTGCTCCCTGTTGTGTCTTAACATACAGTACGTACAATACTGTAGAGCTCTAACTGAGCTGTATAGGAGGACTCTTTGGGGACTGGTGCCTCTTTCTGCACTCTTGCCCACATGTGTGTTTCAGAAAATGATCATCTCGTAGCTCCCCAGACTGATACAGAATGTTTACTAATGATGTCTCTTATATGGCTGAGAGGAGAGCTCAATCTGATCGTGGCCATTGGAGAATAACCTGAGCAATATGCTTTCCTATCGTTTCTGCATACCAACTAATATCATTCCAACATAAAAGCAAATCCTTTCCCCATCCGGAGCAAGCCAGACTGACTGCTGTATATGTATGAATGTTTATGTTTGGATGGGTTCAAAGTGAAGTTTTTACAGCCTGATTTGATGTGGGAATGAGGGGGAGGTATCTCTGTCTGCTCTTACATCTCTCGAGAAAAAATTATAAACATGCAAAAAGCCTTTGAATCTGTCTGAGTCACTTATGGAATTGCACTTACACACGTATATATACATGAACGTACACCGAGCTGTTTTGATGTTTGTTTGTCAAGTCTACCAACTGGTTCTCACAGATTGCAGGTTGTTGGAATGGACACATCAGAAGCAGCTTGAGGACAAAACACTCTCATTTTCCACAATGTTTCCGTCACCTTTCATTTTATTAACTCTCCCCCCCCCCCCCCCCCCGCAGGAGCAGAAGGTGAGCAGAAGGAGGGGTCTAGGGGCAACAATCAGTGTAATTGTCCTGAAACACATGCAATCTGCTAAGAGCCTGAAGCCCCAAAGGCCCAGGTGTACCAAGGGATTACAACGGACGAGACAGGTAACAACCAATGCATAGTGACAGTGACAGGGGCACACACACACACACGCACACGCACACATGCACACACACATGCACATACACACCAACACACACCAACACAGTGCACACACGTTTGAAATCCAAATCAAAATGTACCAAAATGTACCAAAAGTAAAAGTACTAAAATGTTGAAAATAGCAGATCTACAAGCTCACAACGCGTCGCAATGCGATGCGTTGTGAGCTTGTAGATCGGCTATTTTCAAATAGCCTATGCCTAAAATAGGTCTAAAGTGGTTAATGTATGTTTTATAATATAATAATTTATTATCTGTAAAGTAACTAGTAAGTAAAGTTTTCAAATAATTATAGTGGAGTAAAAGTACAATATTTGTCTCTAAGATGTAGTGGAGTAGAAGTAAAAGTACTGAAAATTGGAAATACTCCAGTAAAATAAAGGTACTTTTTTAACATTACTACATACTAGTAAGTACAGTACTTGAGTACGTGTACTTAGTTACTTTACACCCCACACGCATGCGCGCGCTCACACACACACACACACACACACACTTGCACACGCGTTTAGCCTGATGCATGTGCGTGCTCACACTACAGACGCACACCAGCAGTTTATACATAATTATGATTATTATGGACAATCAAATACCACAGTTACAGAGTACTGATTTTGAATAAAGCTGTGTAGCACTGAAACATGAGAGGAACAATCAAAAAAAATGATCACACCCAGAAAAAGATGAGGAAGAAGAGCATTATTCATTTCTTTCAACGGATGATGTTTTCTTGGTCAGCAGAAAGCCTGTGTGTTTGGCAAGGCTTGTATTTGCCTTATTCACTGCTATCAAAATCTATTAAAATGCGGCCGTTCTCCTCTGGCCTCGCAAGAAAATAATTAGTCTTGTGCTATAGGTCAACGTAATAATCCCTGGAAATAATATTCAATTATCTCTACAGGAACTTCTAGAGCAAAGCCTCCTATTTTTAGAGGTCCTCTGTTTTACAGAGATAGTCGGTTTGATCCTTTTTATGTCAAGACGGAGCAACACAAAGCAGGAGCGAGTCGGAGGCGCTAAACAGTCCTCAGCAGCTCTCGCCCATTATGCCTTAATAATAGCCCTTGATTTCTCATTGTCGCTCCCTTTGTACGGTGAGCTGCATATGAGCTTGGGCCCACTCCATTATGGCTCCACTTTCCCCCTGGCTTTCCCCTCTCTCTCTAGTTTTCCAGTGGGTGCCCTTGACTTATATCTTCCATTAGTCTTAGCACGCGGCGGGACAAAATAATAACTTATGGCAGATTCAACATTGTCATCAGAGCGGTAATTACTGAGGCAGAGAGAGAGAGAGAGAGAGAGAGAGAGAGAGAGAGAGAGAGAGAGAGAGAGAGAGAGAGAGAGAGAGAGAGAGAGAGAGAGAGAGAGAGAGAGAGAGAGAGAGAGAGAGAGAGAGAGAGAGAGAGAGGAGAGAGAGAGAGAGAGAGAGAGAGAGAGAGAGAACTATTAAATCTGAGCATTATTGTAATGGAGGAGGGGGCTAAGAGGGTAGGTTATCTTGCATATGACCTTATCAGAGGTATTGGAGGTAAAAGACACAGAAAAGTGCATCGCAAAGCCTTTAGTCTGCGCTAGCCTATACTTTGTCGCGCACGCCGAAAATAGCCGATCTACAAGCTCACGATGCGTTGCAGCCAGTGGTGAAAACAGTACTCACATTTTTTACTTAAGTAAAAGTATCAATACTGCAATGTAGAGGGTAGGCTACTCTGTTACAAGTAGACGTCTGGTGTTCAAAATGTACTTGAGTAAAAGTACAAAAGTATTGGTATCGAAATGTACTGAAAGTACCAAAAGTAAAAGTACTGAAAAGTTTGAAAATAGTTAGATCTACATGCTCACAAGCTTGTAGATCGGCTATTTTCAATAGCCTAGGTATAAAATAGGTCTAAAGTGGTTAATGTATGTTTTATAATGTAATAATGTATATCTGCAAAGTAGTTATAACAAAAGTAAAAAAAAAAAAAAAAAAAGGAAAAGTACAATATTTGCCTCTGAGATGTAGTGGAGTAGAAGTACAAGTATAGACAATTGGAAATACTACCGTAAAGTAAAAGTACCTCAAGATTGTACTTAAGTACAGTACTTGAGTAAATGTACTTAGTTACTTTACACCACTGGGGCTAGCCTATACTTTGTAGCGCACGCCGAAAATAGCCGATCTACAAGCTCACGATGCGTGTGTGCAGCACAAAGTATAAAATGACCCTTTTCATCCCACGGGTTCTCTGGTGATGAAATAACTCTGTCTGAGACTCTTAAAGACAAGGTCTTGCAAATGACTGAGGGTGACGGTGATGTCATGTCTGTAAGTATAGTGCAGTGATCATAAAGCTCAGGAGATGAAAGGCCTGTGTGAGTCACTTGTAAACACCAACCACACAGAAACCACAACATGCACGGACACGTAAACACAGAAACACCACTTTCAGGTCCTCCTCGCATCGCAAATGAAACGTCTCTGACTTCACCTCCACCCTCCGTTTCACGCATTAAACGTATCTCTCTCTTCTCAGACTATCTTGTCTTCTTCTCTCACTCATTCTCACAATAAAAGAAGGAATAAAATAATCCCCAGCATGCACTCTGCTACAGGAAGAAGGATAATTGTCATGGAGGGATGCAGAGGCTGGATGGGAGTCATCACGCGTCCACAAGGATTACGACCTTTGAAGTTGGATTTGATACAAAGGACATGCGGAAACTGTTCAGCTGCTGGGTAGCTGTCACAGATTGCAGCTGAACACACACACACACACACACACACACACACACACACACACACACACACACACACACGCACACAGACACTCCAGTGATGTTCTAATTCAGGATTTTATTCTTGAGAATAGAACACGTTTCTCCAATCTCAATGTCAGACCGTTACTGAATGTTGCATACGTTTTTTTTTTGGGGGGGGGGGGGGGGGGGCTAGGGGGAATTCAGCTCACAGTTTCCATCAGGAGCAAATGCAAATAAAAAATAAGCTTTCACGTTATTCACCAACATTACAACAATCCCATAGTCAAGGAGTACAAGATTCACACAGCCATAGTGTGTAAACAATAGGCTATACTGTATGTCTGTGATCCTTGAAAGATCATATTGCCAATATCAGAATGTAGCCAAGAAATAAGAAGAGGCTATAATCAATATAATATATTGATTAATGAGTATTAATGTTATATGAATCAGGTTTTATAATGTCATCAACACCAAACATTCTAAATAAGTTGTAAGATTGACCGGTACAAACGGCTGGAGTTATCACAGTGAGAAGAGTTATCACAGTGAGAAGGAGTTATCACAGTGAGAAGGAGTTATCACAGTGAGAAGGAGTTATCACAGTGAGAAGGAGTTATCACAGTGAGAAGGAGTTATCACAGTGAGAAGGCACGAGGCAGGAGAATTACATTCACCATCAGTGGTTTTATTGACAAACAGCACAAACAACCACCTTGATCAACAACCTGATTCACAGGGCTGCCTTTTATAGGGCCCTGCTACAGGTTATTACCTGGATGATACCATTCACTACGGGGGTAATTCCTAACCACATAGATAGATGACATGCCTATGGTCACAAACCATAACCATAGTAAGTATATACAAACTACATACTAACACAATCATCCACTCCATCATAAGATCAACTACTAAACATGACATGACCCCCCAAGTCAATTCACATACGGTACCTGAACTCCCCTTCCATGTTGTACTGCTCCGGAACTTTTAAAAGGTGCCCAGCCCCTTACAGAACTATTATGCTGGAACGCCATAGCAGACATGACAGGTGAGTTGTGCGCAAACATTTTCTTCTTTAACAATGACCTGTATTGGTTAGATTTCAGCTTATGGCCAAACACATTACAATTCACTTTATTCACACTTGTTTTCTTTTACGCAGGTGTGATGGCCAGGCCCTCCTCCTGCTCCTCGGCCTCCCAATCAGCAACAAACACAAAGCAGGAAATGCCCAAAATGGTCAAACCATGTTCAATAAAATCTATTATTAATCTATAACCTTGTACGATCATCCCTACGTGCAACTATGCTATGCAAATACATATGTCCATTTCTACTGTCCATGCAAACACCCCAATTAAAGGAACGATAGATTTTTCCCACGTTATGTCTGACGTCCTACCACAGTGATGGGAGTCTAATGTTGGCTTAAGCATACATTTGGCTACTGCTGCGTGCTTAACAATTATAGTCTCTGTGAATGAACCTGAACTACTTTACTATTCCTCCTGATCAGTGGAAGTTAACTTGAACATCAATCAGTGAAAGCAAAGCATGCCTTGTGTCAAAGAGAAGGGACACTCACTGCCTCCAGAGCCATGGTTCTCAAAGAGGGGTCTGGGGACCCCCGGGTGCCCTTGAGGGGTTTCCAGGGGGTCCCCAGCAAAAATTGCTAGTACAGCATCAAAATTAAGTTTAACCACTTTAACCCTATTTAATACTTCGGCTATTAAATAATAGCCAATCCACAAGCTCACACAACGCACCGCATATATACCGACGTGTTGTGAGAGTGTAGATCTGCTATTTTTGAAAAGTTGTGAAACTGTTTAAATGATTTTGAAACATTTTAACACAAATCTTCTCTTATGGCACAAACTCTTTTGAAATAGGGGGTCCACGGCCAAATCCGTTTCAATGTGGGGGTCCTTGACATGAAGCTACTGCTCCAGAGGACGTTAACAGCAGCACAAACCTTATTTGACCCTGTGCTCCAGCGTTAACCTCACAATGAGCCCTGTGGCTCACCTCGCCAGTCACAAGCTATCATCACTGCCAGGAACCAATCAGACACAGAATGTCATTTATTTTAATTAGAATGGGCTCTAGGCTATGAGGGGGGGGTGGGGACCAGTTTAACCCATTCAATCCGGGAAAGCATCTCCGTCATTTTAGATGTCTTTGGCTATACAAGCTCATAGCGCTACGAGCTTGTAGATCAGATTTTTTTGAAAAAAACGTGAAAATGTGTGCAAATCTTTGAATATATATATATATATATTTTTTTTTAAAGCAAATATTTTTCACTCGAATCTTTGCAGCTGGGGGGGGGGTTCCCTGGAACAACATATTTTGAGATGGGGGTCCGCGGCCAAATACATATAATTTTGGGGGTCCTTGACATGAAAATGTTTTGAGAACCAACATAATTTTTTTTTCAAAAAACTGTGAGGATTTAAAAGACATTTTTTAGAATCAGATTCAGGTCTTAATCAATCAAGTCCCTTGGGGATTCTCCATTGCGCAACTAGACTCATTCATGAAATGTTGCCCTCTTGTGGCCACCAGGAGAAACGCTTAACTAGGACTGCTGGACATGGATGAATGCAGAGAGGATGATGTGTTCTCTGTAATAATAATGAGCTCTCTCTCATAATAATAAACCAGAACATGTGCTGCTGCCTGACATCTGTGTTCATTATCATAACATTCATGGCACCATAGGGGGGCAGAAATAGGATTCAACAAATATGTTTTTTGGAATTGCAGAACCGGCATTAATGCCTGTTCTGCAATTAGTGACATAACTCTGATTCTCTGAAACAACCATGAAACATCATTGCTTTTTATAAATATAAATTAGCTAGATATAATAGATACACAAGCCTATTCACATATTTAAAAACAAAACGGTAAAATCCTGTGTTAATTTATCAATTTGTTACGCTGAGAGAGTACACATGGGTCCATTTGGTTCCAATTTGTAGGCTATAACACACTGGTGCTGAAACCTTTTCAGGCCAGACCCCCAAAAATATCATATTTAAACAGTGTGGACCCCCACCCTGACAAGCACCCTGGAATTATAGGCATTACATTTAGTTTGACTTGGTTCCACAGATAAATATTGTGAAAATAGCAGATCTACAAGCTCACAACGCCTCGCAATGCGAGGCGTTGTGAGCTTGTAGATCTGCTATTTTAATTTTTTTTGCCTTTCTTAAATATATTTTTTTAAAGTATTAAAAAGGTCTTAAAAGTCCTTTAATTGTCACTGTCATCTGGGGACCCCTCCAAAAAAACCTGGGGGTCCAGACCCACAGGTGAGAACCACTGGGCTGACACACACACACACACACACACACACAACCACACACCACACACACACACACACACACACAGACAGACACACACACACACACACACACACACACACACACACACACACACACACAACACACACACACACACACACACACACACAACACACACACACACACAACGCGGTGTGTCTCTAACCTTTATTATGACTCAGCCAAGGAGGCAGAATCCACTCCTCCCACTGTGGGCGATCCTCTGGAGGAGTCCGCCGGGTTTTCCATCTCTCCTCCTCCTCCTCCTCCTCCTCCTGGTATCTCCTCCTCCGCTCCTCCACACTATTGACTGTATTTTACCTTCACTTGTTTCACCGCTCTGCTCTTCATCACTCTGGGAGGAGATCAGGAGGAAGAGGAGGAGGATGATGATGATGATGTTCTATGATTGGCCAGGAGGTGAACGGTAGTCCGGAGGGCTGGCTGTCTGACTGGAGCTCATCATCCACCAAACCCCCGTGTTTCCTCTGCTTGTCCTTGTTTACACCTTAACTTATATTATGATCACACACACACACACACACACACACACACACACACACACACACACACACACACACACACACATCTAGGGAGCGGGCGGAGCAGACAGACGCGCACCGCACGGACTCGCTCTGAGTGAAGGAGGAGTACACACTAGCCGTTCACACAGCAGGCTGCGCTGCCTATGGACACCAACTAAAAGTTTCTTTGCTTTTGATTTCTTCATAAAGAGAGATAATGATCCTACTAACTTTTTTGGTGACTTTTTTGTGACAAGAAGATATTTTTTGGGAATCAGTCCGTATGGCTCGTTATTGCTCAGCCGCGCCAGAGGAGCGATTATGATGATCGCCGGCGCTGGAAATGATATAAAGAAGATACGAAGAGGAATATGATTTTGTGAAGTTATTTTTTATTTTTTACGGCAGAATGGTCTTGATTTAATTCGCGTCTCGTCTCCTAAACTTTCATCACAGCTGAGACGGAGATTGTCATTAATTCTGGTGAAATCCGTGGATCTGTGGAAGAAAAGAAGAAGGATTTTGTATGGATTTGTGGTTTAAATCTTCCAGCCGAGAATATGAACTATTAAAACAACGATAACCATGAACTAGTGAACGGACTGATCGCCCGTATTACCAGTATTTTACTCAAATAACCAGAGTAAAAATAGGTCTACTTTAAGTGTAGAATACGCGTCTCTTCTCGGCTCGTTCCAGAGCCTTTAACCATCCATAGCTGGAGGCAGAGGGACATGTCGCCGCGCCTCAGCCCGGAGAAGATGCCTTTATTCGGACGCAGACGGAGCAGCGTGTCGGTGCTCTGCTGGCTCTGCTGCTGCTCATAGGATGTGCTGTGTCTCACACAGGTAAGACTTACATCTCTAATTAAACTGTGTCTCACACAGGTAAGACTTACATCTCTAATTAAACTGTGTCTCACACAGGTAAGACTTACATCTCTAATTAAACAGTGTCTCACACAGGTAAGACTTACATCTCTAATTAAACTGTGTCTCACACAGGTAAGCCTTACATCTCTAATTAAACTGTCTCACACAGGTAAGACTTACATCTCTAATTAAACTGTGTCTCACACAGGTAAGACTTACATCTCTAATTAAACTGTGTCTCACACAGGTAAGACTTACATCTCTAATTAAACTGTGTCTCACACAGGTAAGACTTACATCTCTAATTAAACTGTGTCTCACACAGGTAAGACTTACATCTCTAATTAAACTGTGCTGCATTTATTTAATTCACTATTGTTGTACAACTAACTATAAACACTCATATTAGAGCCTATAGTATCTTACACAGTTACACACTGTTGCAAACTCGAGTCTATCAGCTTCGATATTATAATTTGTCACTCCGTCACAGACATAAAGTGATAAAGTCTGTCATTTCATGGTTAGTCGACTGACCATGAAATGACTGTTAACGCATAATTATTCATGTGTTCCAAGACAATTAATCTTATTAAATATGTTCAAGATTGTCTGTGGAATAATAACAGGGATATGGTTCTTCTTCTTGGAGATAGTCTTCTTATGGAACGTGTGGCTTTTGACATGTCAACATTTATAGCTGGTATAAAACGCTCTTTTACAGTCTAGTTGAGGTGGTTTATTTCATATACTTCACAGACTGATAGAGTTCTTCTCTCAGGACAGAAAAAGCAGTAAAAGATCCTGATGATGCTCAGGGAATCATTATTAAGGATTTTGCTTCAGAAAAGCAAAACCACCAGAGCTGTGAACTAGGAGACAGAAACAGACTCACTATGGAGTGCCAGAGGTATTTTGGGCAATTTAATTTTAGTGCCACTTGCTTTTAAACTTGGCTGTTTGAGTTTTCTTTAAATATGTAATTCGTACCTTTTTTTCTTTTAAAGAAGTAAATGTTGTTTTTTTTGTTTGGTGTAACTTTTACAATATTCAGAGAGTATACTATAGCCTAAGTCACCCTCATGAGCATTCCAGGCTTTGATCATAGAAAACTCAAATCATTGGATATCCCTGTATTGATGTCATCAAAAGAGTTGCATCTTTTTTAGTCTCTTTTAAATCTCCTCCTGGAGATGAAAAGGCTTGGATGGCACAAGTATCACATCACTTTGTTGGGTGTGCTGATGTGCCAGGAATCTACATATCAAGGTGACACTAAACCGTAATTAAAGTAACAAATGTGTGTAAAACAGCTAGTGTTTGTTGGATCTAGAGACCCTCTCCCCTCACCTATATCACACTGCAACACAAGGTACTAGACATCTGAAGGAAGATTATTTGTGGATTAATGTGGTTACTAAATAAATAAATAAAGCCTAAAGATGAGCTTTTTTTTTTACAGTAGCTTCACCAAACTGAGTTATAAATATCCTGAGAAACTAGGCTGTCCCTAATGGCAAAAAGAATCATGTGGATTCATTCATATGTCAAGAACTCCACTTGCACATCCCAAGGTCTTGTGTGTGTGTGTGTGTGTGTGTGTGTGTGTGTGTGTGTGTGTGTGTGTGTGTGTGTGTGTGTGTGTGTGTGTGTGTGTGTGTGTGTTCCCCGGACAGACACAGGCGGAGGAGCTAAATCAGCTTATGTTTATTAAAATTGTGGCTTGTTCCAAAAATACCTTGCATGATGAGAAACGGTGGAAATGTTGAGATAAACAGCCGTGTGGTGGTTATGGTGGGTTTGCCGGGAGGTCCCGGTTGGCGGGGGAGGAGGCTCACTATGTCAGATTGTCAGGGCAGGGACAATAGCTCAGTGTGGCCCAGTAAAAAGTTGCTTTGCTGGCCTGCATGGTGGGATAGGATAGGAAGGAGGGAGATGCTGGGGGAGTCACTGTGTGTGATACTGGAGGGAGGGAGTGATGGGACAGACAGATACTGGGGGAGTGCATGAACGGACAGACACTAGACTGAGGGAGTTCATTTATATGGCAGGAGATTCTTTCTCAGCCTTTTTTTTATTTCAAGGACCCCCAGTGTGTTTTCTTTTAAAGGGATAGTTCTCCCAAAAAAAATACTTATTTCCTATCTATTACACACCCAATGAAGCCTTGAATTCATGGATTATTTTTCGTTTTTGTCGCATTCCTGAGACAATAATTTGATGACCGGCAGAAAGATGCTAATGTCTGGTTGGAGACTCAAAGTTGACACTTTGTGTCTCCTACCGGAGCTGCTGCCGGTCATCAAATTTGGTTCCTTTTGCACACTCTCAAGAGTTACAGACCTACCTTACGTACTATAAGGGTCCAATTTGGTTCCCCTGGTGGTTCCCCGTACCCAAAAGTTGAGAAACAGTGCATTATTATGGGACAGACGCGAAAATAGTAGATCTGCAACGGCGTCGTATACGATGGACTGAGCATGAATTTGGCAATAATACAGAGGGAGTTCATTATTATGGAACAGTATTATTACCCATAAGCATTTATCTTCTTCTCTCCCCCTGATTCTTCCTCTCATTTTTTTCTCCTTCTTTGAATTGTTTCCTCAAGTCCTCTTCCCCACCCCCCCCCTCTGTTGGTCTGTATGGTTGATGTGCCCCCCCCCCCCCTCCTCCTCTGTTGGTCTGTATGGTGGATGTTGCTGAGCTCACATTTCTCCTCTATGGTGCTCCTCCTCTCTCTCTGTGTTGACATACACATTAATTACCCCGACTGCCAGGAACACTTGTCTGAAGTAACTACCCTGCCGGCCCTCTGGCTCTGTGTGTGTGTGTGTGTGTGTGTGTGTGTGTGTGTGTGTGTGTGTGTGTGTGTGTGTGTGTGTGTGTGTGTGTGTGTGTGTGTGTGTGTGTGTGTGTGTGTGTGTGTGTGTTTGGGTGTGCGTTAGAAGTCATTCTTAACGACTACATCAGAGTTAGCAAACAGCCATATGCTGGGGGAGTGCGTTTTGCCTCCAGTTTGTGACAGATCGGGATTAAGTGGAGATGAGCGGGTGCCCGACAAGACCCTGGAGGGGGGGGGGCGGGTGCTGTCTGCTGGTGATCGGGTGGCGGGGGGGGGGGGGGGGGGGGGTGATGGGGTTCCGACCTGTATGGGAGGTCAAGACAGCAGGAAAGCGAGAGGCCGGCCGGCAGCCGGGAGGAGGTACAGCGGGAGCGTTCCCGAGGTTTAGGGAGCGTATCGTGTCAGACACTCCCAGAGAGAGGACTGAGTTGAATAGACACAGTCATCCAGGATGTGCTGTCTCATTGTGTCTCATTGTGCTGAAGAAGAAGAAGACGTGTGGGAATGAATGCACTTTGCTTTGGAACTATAACAGTGCACTGGTTTGAAGAAGAAGAAGGCTGATTTCATAACACACCGTCTCATGACGAAATGGAAGAGTCGTGTTTTTCAGCTTTTGGGACTCACTGTGGGAGCGTGCAGAGCTACTTGTTTGGTTCGGTGGCTCCACAGGTGGCCCAAACAGTGACAGTAGAAAATGAGCTGTTTTTCTGACATACTGTATTTGGAGGTGTGAATCTGTGGGTTCTCACGGAGAGAAAAAAGGAGGAATGTGTGGCAACAAAACAAAACTTCAAACACGCGCCGGGTGTACTTTCAACTTTAAACACGCTCAACAGATGGATGAGAGAGATTAGACTCCAGGCTGACTGTACACAGTACACTTTGTCATATGGTGGTGGAAAATATCAGATCTGCAAGTTCACAAATGCCAGTGGTTCTCAAAGTGGGTTCCGGGGACCCCCAGGGGTCCTTGAGGGGCTTTCAGGGGTCCCCAGAAAAAGTAGTTAATGTAGCAACACAATCATTTTAACCACTTCATCGATTTATACGTTGGCTATTCAAAAATAGCAGATCTACAAGCTCACAGTTTGTGGCGCGCTGCAAGCTTGTTGATTTGTTATTTTTGTTATCAATTTGGGGGTCCTTGACATGAACAAGTTTGAGAACCACTTTGGTACGCGACACCATTGTACAGTGTATCATAATGTTTAGGCATCAATTCTCTCTCAGAAACATGCAGTCATACATAATAATAATAAGAAACTACCAGGAAGATATTCTGGCCTCTCCTTGCAGACCGGGGCAACAAGGCAAGGTCTCTGGCTCTCTGGCTCTCTGGCTCTCTGGCTCTCTGTCTCTCTGGCTCTCTGTCTCTCTGGCTCTCTTCTGTCTCTCTGGCTCTCTGGCTCTCTGTCTCTCTGGCTCTCTGGCTCTCTTGGCTCTCTGGCTCTCTGGCTCTCTGGCTCTCTGTCTCTCTGGCTCTCTGGCTCTCTTGGCTCTCTGGCTCTCTGGCTGGGCTCAAACCCCAGAGCAGTGCATTAGTTTTATGGCCATCAGGGCGGCAGGGGAGTGGGGATCGCTGGCCAGCCGCTGGCCCTCTGCTGTATTATTCATATGAGCAAAGTGGTCTTGGTTAATATTTAAAGCATGCATTCTGATGCTGGGATGCCTGACATGGCACCCGAGACGCTGGAGGAGAACGGAGCGGGAGGGGACCAGCTGCTTGCCTCTCTCTCTCTCTCTCTCTCTCTCTCTCTCTCTCTCTCTCTCTCAGGCCGGTAGAAGCGATCTGGACGGCTACAGGGCATGCAGGGGGCGGGGGGGGGGGGGTGCATGCAGGGGGAAGTGTAGAGTTTTAGGGCCTGCAATAGGCTTTTACATAGTAGATAAAACACTGGCCGATGGACCGTAGGGTGCCAATTGCTAGTCTCTTATAGAGGGGATATGCGAGAATCAAACCAAGGAGAAGGGGTTATACGGGGC
>NC_137619.1:1766058-1775683 GCF_963280865.1 Gymnoscopelus braueri | reverse complement strand
GGAGCAAATGCAAATAAAGAATAAGCTTTCACGTTATTCACCAACATTATAACAATCCCATAGTCAAGGAGTACAAGATTCACACAGCCATAGTGTGTAAACAATAGGCTATACTGTATGTCTGTGATCCTTGAAAGATCATATTGCCGATATCAGAGTAGCCAAGAAATAAGAAGAGGCTATAATCAATATGATATATTGATTAATGAGTATTAATGTTATATGAATCAGGTTTTATAATGTCATCAACACTAAACATTCTAAATAAGTTGTAAGATTGACCGGTACAAACGGCTGGAGTTATCACAGTGAGAAGGAGTTATCACAGTGAGAAGGAGTTATCACAGTGAGAAGGAGTTATCACAGTGAGAAGGAGTTATCACAGTGAGAAGGAGTTATCACAGTGAGAAGGAGTTATCACAGTGAGAAGAGTTATCACAGTGAGAAGGAGTTATCACAGTGAGAAGGAGTTATCACAGTGAGAAGGAGTTATCACAGTGAGAAGGAGTTATCACAGTGAGAAGGAGTTATCACAGTGAGAAGGAGTTATCACAGTGAGAAGGAGTTATCACAGTGAGAAGGAGTTATCACAGTGAGAAGGAGTTATCACAGTGAGAAGGAGTTATCACAGTGAGAAGGAGTTATCACAGTGAGAAGGAGTTATCACAGTGAGAAGGAGTTATCACAGTGAGAAGGCACGAGGCAGGAGAATTACATTCACCATCAGTGGTTTTATTGACAAACAGCACAAACAACCACCTTGATCAACAACCTGATTCACAGGGCTGCCTTTTATAGGGCCCTGCTGCAGGTTATTACCTGGATGATACCATTCATTCACTGCATGGGGGTAATTCCTAACCACATAGATATGCCCATGGCCACAAACCATAACCATAGTAAGTATATACAAACTACATACTAACAAAATCATCCACTCCATCATAAGATCAACTACTAAACATAACATGACCCCCAAGTTAATTCCCATACGGTACCTGAACTCCCCTTCCATGTTGTTCTGCTCCGGAACCTCTAAAAGGTGCCCAGCCCCTTACAGAACTATTGTGCTGGAACGCCATAGCAGACATGCATGACAGGTGAGTTGTGTGCAAACACTTTCTTCTTTAACAATGACCTGTATTGCTTAGTATGTTAGATTTCAGCGTATATATCACTATATTCACACTTGTTTTCTTTTACGCAGGTGTGATGGCCAGGCCCTCCTCGTGCTCCTTGGCCTCCCAATCAGCAACAAACACAAAACAGGAAATGCCCAAAATGGTCAAACCATGTTCAATAAAATCTATTATTAATCTATAACCTTGTACGATCATCCCTACGTGCAACTATGCTGTGTTAAATACATATGTCCATTTCTACTGACCATTTGATTTTTCCCACGTTATGTCTGACGTCCTACCACAGTGATGGGAGTCTAAATGTTGGCTTAAGCATACATTTGGCTACTGCTGCGTGCTTAACAATTATAGTCTCTGTGAATGAACCTGAACTACTTTACTATTCCTCCTGATCAGTGGAAGTTAACTTGAACATCAATCAGTGAAAGCAAAGCATGCCTTGTGTCAAAGAGAAGGGACACTCACTGCCTCCAGAGCAATGGTTCTCAAAGAGGGGTTTGGGGACCCCCTGGTGCCCTTGAGGGGCTTGAGCAAAAATGGCTAGTACAGCATCAAAATTAAGTTTAACCACTTTAACCCTATTTAATACTTCGGCTATTAAATAATAGCCAATCCACAAGCTCACACAACGCACCGCATATATAGCGACGTGTTGTGAGAGTGTAGATCTGCTATTTTTGAAAAGTTGTGAAACTGTTTAAATCATTTTGAAACATTTTAACACAAATCTTCTCTTATGGCACAACATCTTTTGAAATAGGGGGTCCACGGCCAAATCCGTTCCAATGTGGGGGTCCTTGACATGAAGCTACTGCTCCAGAGGACGTTAACAGCAGCACAAACCTTATTTGACCCTGTGCTCCAGCGTTAACCTCACAATGAGCCCTGTGGCTCACCTCGCCAGTCACAAGCTATCATCACTGCCAGGAACCAATCAGACACAGAATGTCATTTATTTTAATTAGAATGGGCTCTAGGCTATGAGGGGGGGGGGTGGGGACCAGTTTAACCCATTCAATCCGGAAAGCATCTGTGTCATTTTAGATGTCTTTGGCTATACAAGCTCATAGCGGTACGAGCTTATAGATCTGATTTTTTTTTTTTAACGTGAAAATGTGTGAAAATCTTTGAATATATATATATTTTTTAAAGCAAACATTTTTCACTCAAATCTTTGCAGCTGGGGGGGGGGGGGGGGGGTCCCTGGAACAACATATTTTGAGATGGGGGTCCGCGGCCAAATACATATAATTTTGGGGGTCCTTGACTTGAAAATGTTTTGAGAACCACTGATATAGCAACATAATTTTTTTTTCAAAAAACTGTTAGGATTTAAAAGACATTTTTTAGAATCAGATTCAGGTCTTAATCAATCAAGTCACTTGGGGATTCTCCATTGCGCAACTAGACTCATTCATGAAATGTTGCCCTCTTGTGGCCACCAGGAGAAACGCTTAACTAGGACTGCTGGACATGGATGAATGCAGAGAGGATGATGGTGTGTTCTCTGTAATAATAATGAGCCTCTCTCTCATAATAATAAACCAGAACATGTGCTGCTGCCTGACATCTGTGTTCATTATCATAACATTCATGGCACCATAGGGGGGCAGAAATGGGATTCAACAAATATGTTTTTTGGAATTGCAGAACCGGCATTAATGCCTGTTCTGCAATTAGTGACATAACTCTGATTCTCTGAAACAACCATGAAACATCATTGCTTTTTATAAATATAAATTAGGTAGATATAATAGATACACAAGCCTATTCACATATTTAAAAACAAAACGGTAAAATCCTGTGTTAATTTATCAATGTGTTACGCTGAGAGAGTACACATGGGTACATTTGGTTCCAATTTGTAGGCTAACACACTGGTGCTCAAACCTTTTCAGGCCATGACCCCCAAAAATTATCATATTTAAACAGTGTGGACCCCCACCCTGACAAGCACCCTGGAATTGTAGGCATTACATTTAGTTTGACTTGGTTCCACAGATAAATATTGTGAAAATAGCAGATCTACAAGCTCACAACGTCTCGCAATGCGAGGCGTTGTGAGCTTGTAGATCTGCTATTTTCATTTTTTTTTGCCTTTCTTATATATATTTTTTTAAAGTATTAAAAAAGTCTTAAAAGTCCTTTAATTGTCACTGTCATCTGGGGACCCTCCCAAAAAAAACCTGGGGGTCCAGACCCACAGGTTGAGAACCACTGGGCTGACAGGCACACACACACTCACACTCACACTCACACACACACACACACACACACACACACACAACGTGTGTCTCTAACCTTTATTATGACTCAGCCAAGGAGGCAGAATCCACTCCTCCCACTGTGGGCGATCCTCTGGAGGAGTCCGCCGGGTTTTCCATCTCTCCTCCTCCTCCTCCTCCTCCTCCTCCTCCTCCTGGTATCTCCTCCTCCGCTCCTCCACACTATTGACTGTATTTTACCTTCACTTGTTTCACTGCTCTGCTCTTCATCACTCTGGGAGGAGATCAGGAGGAGGAGGAAGAGGAGGATGATGATGATGATGTTCTATGATTGGCCAGGAGGTGAACGGTAGTCCGGAGGGCTGGGCTGTCTGACTGGAGCTCATCATCCAACAAACCCCCGTGTTTCCTCTGCTTGTCCTTGTTTACACCTTTAACTTATATTATGATCACACACACACACACACACACACACACACACACACACACACACACACACACACACACACACACACACACACACACACACATCTAGGGAGCGGGCGGAGCAGACAGACGCGCACCGCACGGACTCGCTCTGAAGGAGGAGTACACACTAGCCGTTCACACAGCAGGCTGCGCAGCCCTATGGACACTAACTAAAAGTTTATTTGCTTTTGATTTCTTCATAAAGAGAGATAATGATCCTACTAACTTTTTTGGTGACTTTTTTGTGACAAGAAGATATTTTCTGGGGGAATCAGTCAGTCCGTATGGCTCGTTATTGCTGAGCCGCGCCAGAGGAGCGATTATTATGATGATCGCCGGCGCTGGAAATGATATAAAGAAGATACGAAGAGGAATATGATTTTGTGAAGTTATTTTTTTTTTTTTTTTTTTTACGGCAGAATGGTCTTGATTTAATTCGCGTCTCGTCTCCTAAACTTTCATCACAGCTGAGACGGGGATTGTCATTAATTCTGGTGAAATCCGTGGATCTGTGGAAGAAAAGAAGAAGGATTTTGTATGGATTTGTGGTTTAAATCTTCCAGCCGAGAATATGAACTATTACTATAACTATTACTATACTATTACTATAACTATTAAAACAACGATAACCATGAACTAGTGAACGGACTGATCGCCCGTATTACCAGTATTTTCCTCAAATATCCAGAGTAAAAACAGGTCTACTTTAAGTGTAGAATTAGCGTCTCTTCTCGGCTCGTTCCAGAGCCTTTATCCATCCATAGCTGGAGGCAGAGGGACATGTCGCCGCGCCTCAGCCCGGAGAAGATGCTCTTTATTCGGACGCAGACGGAGCAGCGTGTCGGTGCTCTGCTGGCTCTGCTGCTGCTCATAGGATGTGCTGTGTCTCACACAGGTAAGACTTACATCTCTAATTAAACTGTGTCTCACACAGGTAAGACTTACATCTCTAATTAAACTGTGTCTCACACAGGTAAGACTTACATCTCTAATTAAACTGTGTCTCACACAGGTAAGACTTACATCTCTAATTAAACTGTGTCTCACACAAGTAAGACTTACATCTCTAATTAAACTGTGTCTCACACAGGTAAGACTTACATCTCTAATTAAACTGTGTCTCACACAGGTAAGACTTACATCTCTAATTAAACTGTGTCTCACACAGGTAAGACTTACATCTCTAATTAAACTGTGTCTCACACAGGTAAGACTTACATCTCTAATTAAACTGTGTCTCACACAGGTAAGACTTACATCTCTAATTAAACTGGGCTGCATTTATTTAATTCACTATTGTTGTACAACTAACTATAAACACTCATATATTAGCCTATAGGAGCTTAATTATCTTACACACTGTTGATAACTCAGCTTCGATATTATAATTTGTCACTCCGTCACAGACATAAAGTGATAAAGTCTGTCATTTCATGGTTAGTCGACTGACCATGAAATGACTGTTAACGCATAATTATTCATGTGTTCCAAGACAATTAATCTTATGTTCAAGATTGTCTGTGGAATAATAACAGGGATATGGTTCTTCTTCTTGGAGATAGTCTTCTTATGGAACGTGTGGCTTTGACATGATGTCAACATTTATAGCTGGTATAAAAACGCACTTTTACAGTCTAGTTGAGGTGGTTTATTTCATATACTTCACAGACTGATAGAGTTCTTCTCTCAGGACAGAAAAAGCAGTAAAAGATCCTGATGATGCTCAGGGAATCATTATTAAGGATTTTGCTCCAGAAAAGCAAAACCACCAGAGCTGTGAACTAGGAGACAGAACAGACTCTCTTTGGAGTGCCAGAGGGATTTTGGGCAATTTAATTTTAGTGCCACTTGCTTTTAAACTTGGCTGTTTGAGTTGTCTTTAAATATGTAATTCGTACCTTTTTTTCTTTTAAAGAAGTAAATGTTGTTTTTTTGTTTGGTGTAACTTTTACAATATTCAGAGAGTATAGTATAGCCTAAGTCACCCTCATGAGCATTCCAGGCTTTGATCATAGAAACTCTTAACTTCACTGATCACTGGATATCCCTGTATTGATGTCATCAAAAGAGTTGCATCTTTTTAGTCTTTTTTAAATCTCCTCCTGGAGATGAAAAGGCTTGGATGGCACAAGTATCACATCACTTTGTTGGGTGTGCTGATGTGCCAGGAATCTACATATCAAGGTGACACTAAACCGTAATTAAAGTAACAAATGTGTGTAAAACAGCTAGTGTTTGTTGGATCTAGAGACCCTCTCCCCTCACCTATATCACACTGCAACACAAGGTACTAGACATCTGAAGGAAGATTATTTCTGGATTAATGTGGTTTACTAAATAAATAAATAAAGCCTAAAGATGAGCTTTTTTTTACAGTAGCTTCACCAAACTGAGTTATAAATATCCTGAGAAACTAGGCTGTCCCCTAATGGCAAAAAGAATCATGTGGATTCATTCATATGTCAAGAACTCCACTTGCACATCCCAAGGTCTTGTGTGTGTGTGTGTGTGTGTGTGTGTGTGTGTGTGTGTGTGTGTGTGTGTGTGTGTGTGTGTGTGTGTGTGTGTGTGTGTGTGTGTGTGTGTGTGTGTGTGTGTGTGTGTGTGTGTGTGTGTTCCCCGGACAGACACAGGCGGAGGAGCTAAATCAGCTTATGTTTATTAAAATTGCGGGCTTGTTCCAAAAATCCTTGCATGATGAGAAACAACGGGAAATGTTGAGATAAACAGCCGTGTGGTGGTGATGGTGGGTTTGCCGGGAGGTCCCGGTTGGCGGGGGAGGAGGCTCACTATGTCAGATTGTCAGGGCAGGGACAATAGCTCAGTGTGGCCCAGTAAAAAGTTGCTTTGCTGGCCTGCATGGTGGGATAGGAGAGGAAGGAGGGAGATGCTGGGGGAGTCACTGTGTGTGATACTGGAGGGAGGGAGTGATGGGACAGACAGATACTGGGGGAGTGCATGAACGGACAGACACTATACTGAGGGAGTTCATTTATATGGCAGGGGATTCTTTCTCAGCCTTTTTTTTATTTCAAGGACCCCCAGTGTGTTTTCTTTTAAAGGGATAGTTCTCCCCAAAAAATACTTCCTGAGACAATAATTTGATGACCGGCAGAAAGATGCTAATGTCTGGTTGGAGACTCAAAGTTGACACTTTGTGTCTCCTACCGGAGCTGCTGCCGGTCATCAAGTTTGGTTCCTTTTGCTTTTACATATTACGTACTATAAGGGTCCAATTTGGTCCCCCTGGTGGTTCCCGTACCCAAAAGTTGAGAAACAGTGCATTATTATGGGACAGACGCCGAAAATAGTAGATCTGCAACGGCGTCGTGTACGATGGACTGAGCATGAATTTGGCAATAATACAGACTAGAGGGAGTTCATTATTATGGAACAGTATTATTACTGATAAGCATTTATCTTCTTCTCTCCCCCTGATTCTTCTTCTCATTTTTTTCTCCTTCTTTGAATTGTTTCCTCAAGTGTTTCTTCTTCCTCTTCCTCCCCCTCCTCCTCTGTTGGTCTGTATGGTGGATGTGCACCCCCCCTCCCTTCTCCTCTGTTGGTCTGTATGGTGGATGTTGCTGAGCTCACATTTCTCCTCTCTGCTCCTCCTCCTCTCCTCCTCCTCTCTCTGTGTTGACATACACATTAATTACCCCGACTGCCAGGAACACTTGTCTGAAGTAACTACCCTGCCGGCCCTCTGGCTCTGTGTGTGTGTGTGTGTGTGTGTGTGCGCGTGCGCTTTCCCCGTGTGTGTGTGTGTGTGTGTGTGTGTGTGTGTGTGTGTGTGTGTGTGTGTGTTTGGGTGTGCGTTAGAAGTCATTCTTAACGACTACATCAGAGTTAGCAAACAGGCATATGCTGGGGGAGTGCGTTTTGCCTCCAGTTTGTGACAGATCGGGATTAAGTGGAGATGAGCGGGTGCCCGACAACACCCTGGAGGGTGGGGGGGCGGGTGCTGTCTGCTGGTGATCGGGTGGCGGGGGGGTGATGGGGTTCCGACCTGTATGGGAGGTCAAGACAGCAGGAAAACGAGAGGCCGGCCGGCAGCCGGGAGGAGGTACAGCGGGAGTGTTCCCGAGGTTTAGGGAGCGTATCGTGTCAGACACTCCCAGAGAGAGAGACTGAGTTGAATAGACACAGTCATCCAGGATGTGCTGTCTCATTGTGTCTCATTGTGCTGAAGAAGAAGACGTGTGGGAATGAATGCACTTTGCTTTGGAACTATAACAGTGCACTGGTTTGAAGAAGAAGAAGAAGAAGAAGAAGAAGAAGGCTGATTTCATAACACACCGTCTCATGACGAAATGGAAGAGTCGTGTTGTTCGGCTTTTTGGGACTCACTGTGGGAGCATGCAGAGCTACTTGTTTGGTTCGGTGGGCTCCACAGGTGGCCCAGACAGTGACAGTAGAAAATGAGCTGTTTTTCCGACATATTGTATTTGGAGGTGTGAATCTGTGGGTTCACACGGAGAGAAAAAAGGAGGAATGTGTGGCAACAAAACAAAACTTCAAACACGCGCCGGGTGTACTTTCAACTTCAAACACGCTCAACAGATGGATGAGAGAGATTAGACTCCAGGCTGACTGTACACAGTACACTTTGTCATATGGTGGTGGAAAATATCAGATCTGCAAGTTCACAAATGCCAGTGGTTCTCAAAGTGGGTTCCGGGGACCCCCAGGGGTCCTTGAGGGGCTTTCAGGGGGTCCCCAGAAAAAGTAGTTAATGTAGCAACACAATCAATTTAACCACTTCATCGATTTATACGTTGGCTATTCAAAAATAGCAGATCTACAAGCTCACAGTTCGTGGCGTGCTGCAAGCTTGTTGATCTGTTATTTTTGTTATCAATTTGGGGGTCCTTGACATGAAAAACTTTGAGAACCACTTTGGTACGCGACACCATTGTACAGTGTATCATACATTTTAGGCATCAATTCTCTCTCAGAAACATGCAGTCATACATAATAATAAGAAACTACCAGGAAGATATTCTGGCCTCTCCTTGCAGACCGGGGCAACAAGGCCAGGTCTCTGGCTCTCTGTCTCTCTGGCTCTCTGTCTCTCTGGCTCTCTGTCTCTCTGGCTCTCTGGCTCTCTGGCTCTCTGTCTCTCTTGGCTCTCTGGCTCTCTGGCTCTCTTCTGTCTCTCTGGCTCTCTGGCTCTCTTGGCTCTCTGGCTCTCTGGCTGGGCTCAAACCCCAGAGCAGTGCATTAGTTTTATGGCCATCAGGGCGGCAGGGGAGTGGGGATCGCTGGCCAGCCGCTGGCCCTCTGCTGTATTATTCATATGAGCAAAGTGGTCTTGGTTAATATTTAAAGCATGCATTCTGATGCTGGGATGCCTGACATGGCACCCGAGACGCTGGAGGAGAACGGAGCGGGAGGGGACCAGCTGCTTGCCTCTCTCTCTCTCTCTCTCTCTCTCTCTCTCTCTCTCTCTCTCTCTCTCTCTCTCTCTCTCTCTCTCTCTCAGGCCGGTAGAAGCGATCTGGACGGCTACAGGGCATGCAGGGGGGGGGGGGGGTGCATGCAGGGGGAAGTGTAGAGTTTTAGGGCCTGCAATAGGCTTTTACATAGTAGATAAAACACTGGCCGATGGACCGTAGGGTGCCAATTGCTAGTCTCTTATAGAGGGGATATGCGAGAATCAAACCAAGGAGAAGGGGTTATACGGGGCAATGCTTTCCATCAGGGCTGTAAAGTAACCAAGTACATTTACTCGAGTACTGTACTTAAGAACAATTTTGAGGTGTTTTTTACTTTGCACTTTTGCACTTT
>NC_137619.1:1756058-1761058 GCF_963280865.1 Gymnoscopelus braueri | reverse complement strand
ACATGAAGCCCTGTGTTTGATGCCCTATTTATACTTGGCTGCTGTGTGAACACTGAAAGCGCAGCTAAAATAGCAGATCTACAAGCTCTCGACGTGTTGCACGTGCTCGACTCCTTTGCACGTTCGATTGTGACACTGCTGCTGCTGTTGTTTATATGTATATGCACCAGTGGTGGGAAAAGTACTCAGATATTTTACTTAAAGGGATACTTCACTTTTGGGTCGGGGAAACATTTAAAAATATATTAAAAATAAATGAAAAAAGTAATGGAAAATTCATGGCCCCCTCACGCATTAGAGTGTCCTACTAATGTGTGAGGGGGCCTTTATTTTGCCATAACTTCTTTCATTTTTTTCTTATATTTTTTTTTAATGTTTATTTTATGTGAAAGTGAAGTATCCCTTTAAGTAAAAGTGAAAATACCATAATACAAAAAGACTCTGTTACAAGTAAAAGGCCTGTGTTCAAAATGTTACTTGAGTAAAAGTACAAAAGTATTGGCATCAAAATATACCAACAGTAAAAGTACTACATTGTTTGAAAATAGCCGATCTACAAGCTCACAATTGTGAGCTTGTAGATCGGCTATTTTCAAACATAGTAAAGTGGTTAAAGTATGTTGTATAATATGATAATTAATATCTGGAAAGTAACTAGTAACCTATATTTGTTCTCACTGTAGATTTGTATTATATTATATTTCTTATTTCTTATCTTATAACGTTTGGAATGTTATTATAAGCACAATTATTGAAGGAACAAGTCCCAACAACATTTGGCTGTGACCCTGTTCAACACCTCGTGTTCTAAATGACATCTGATGATCAGGATGATAATAATAATAGATCTGTGTTTACGCCTGTCTGGTTCTGACTGAGAATGATGTGATCACAACGTGTGTCCGACCTCCTCCAGAGGTGTTCCGACTCACACCGCGCTCCGCACGATGTGAGCGTGTTCTGATTGCGTGCGTCTTTACACCATGATGTAAAGTGTGTGTGTGTGTGTGTGTGTATATGTGTGAACTGTGTGTAGCTTTGTGTGTGTGTGTCTGTGTTGCTGTGTGTTTTCACATATATGTCGGCCTGCTATTATTTTCAGGTCATGACTCATTTAGTGATAGCTCAGTGTTTTGTACACTTAGCTCTCTGTCTCTCAACAGAACACAGTGATCGACCACTCAAAGCAGAGGTCATTAAGGACACACCCTCCCCTCTCCTCTCCTCTCCTCTCCTCTCCTCTCCTCTCCTCTCCTCTCCTCTCCTCTCCTCTCCTCTCCTCTCCTCTCCTCTCCTCTCCTCTCCTCTCCTCCTCCTGTATCTTAGCTTCTATCTTAAAAAGTACAACCACAGAGCTAGAGCTCTAATCCCTGTTCTTGCTCAGACAGTCTCGGATCACAACCACAGTGAAGAGGGGAGCTGAAAAAAAAAGACCCATCCTTGCTTTAATTCCTCCCTTTGCCTCTGTGGGACTTAATACTGAATTCAGAAAAAGATTCTTCTCTTGTCTTGGTTACAGGTCTTAATTTGGGACCGACGGCTTCTTCTATTGGCTCACTGTATGTGTGTGAGAGAGAGAGACTCTTACGTGTGTGTGTGTGTGTGTGTGTGTGTGTGTGTGTGTGTGTGTGTGTGTGTGTGTGTGTGTGTGTGTGTGTGTGTGTGTGTGTGTGTGTGTGTGTGTGTGTGTGTGTGTGTGTGTGTGTGTGTGTGTGTGTGTGTGTGTGTGCGCGCGTGTGTGTGTGTGTGTGTGTGCGTGTGATGATGATGGGTGTGATACTTAGGTATATTACTTCCTCTCTCGGGAGGGTCACATCGGGTCAACCCCCCCCTCCCCCCCCCCCCCCACACCCACCCACTCCTCTCAAGTCAATAACCAAACTTGTTCTCACACCCCTCTTCCCTGCAGCCTGTGTGTTGGTTTATCCCATTTATACCTGCAGGCTGCACCACACCAGCAACACACAGTCATTTATACCTGCAGGCTGCACCACACCAGCAACACACAGTCAAACCAGAAGCAGTGCTCCTCGGAGCACAGGTCTCTGCCAGGTCAGCTAGGTTATTGTGGGTCAGCAATGTTTGGAATTCACTTATCAGGATGGAATATATGAAAAATCTGTGGATCCGTCTTGATCACATGACTATAGAGATAACGTGTACCGATGTGTTTGATGTTTGGACAACATTTGTAGGAGTAATATATATATATTTAAAAATGCGCTATAATAGGGCTTTTCAGGATAGGGCAATGCTAAAAGGGTGGCATTTGTTCGTCAATGTTGTGCGAATGTGTGTGCAATGTTTCATTGCAATCGGACGCTGCGTTCATGATTTGTGGCATTTTGTTCAAAACGGGCCACTCCTGCAAACCTTAGATGCCAATCTTAGCCAATCAGGATGGAATATGAACAATGAAACACATCCGTCTTGATCACATGACTATAGAGATCATTTGTACCGCTTTGCGTATGATTGTGTTAAAATCTGAAGGAGTAATATCAAACCATGTGTTTTACAGAAGTTGTCCTCCTGGTGGCGCTATAAAAGGCAGATGTGAAAAATGCAGGGCAAAGGGTTTTCCTTGGCCTCTAGGGAGTGTGCATACAAAGTTTTACACAGGTCGGTGCAGTTTTAGGTAAAAACATGAATCGACCAATAACAAAATGGTAATTAAACTCTGAGAGTGTTAAAATAGACCCTTAAGGGTGTATAGTAGCTGAGTTAATGCCGCAAGGTATCAGCATTGCAGGGTTTTACAAACTCCTTTATGTGAATACCCCCGCCCCGAGCTAATCAGTGTCTGCCACAAGGACAGGGCTTTAGGCAGCAAGAGTTCAGGTTTACATTCCGGACGCATCTGAATGTGATTATCCCATTAAGACCGGGAACACATCTGTGTCATTTTAGATGTCTTTGGCTGAAAATAGCAGATCTACAAGCTCATAGTGCGGCACCGAGTGCCGCGCTATGAGCTTGTAGATCTGCTATTTTTGAAAAATCTTGAACATTTGTGCAAATCTTTGAATATATCAAATATATAATATAAAAATATATATATTTTCAATGATTTGCACAAATCTTCCCTATTTTCAAAAGTAGCAGAGTGCCGCACTACAAGCTTGTAGATCTGCTATTTTTGAATAGCCAAAGTATAAAATAATGGTTAAAGTGGATTACACAGATGCGTTCCCGCCGGTTCTAATGGGTTAAGGGTAGGTTTAAGTGTATGAGTTCCCAAGTGCGACGCGTGTCAGTCTGGGGGGGGGGGGGGGTGGTGTGTGTGTGTGTGTGTGTGTGTGTGTGTGTGTGTGTGTGTGTGTGTGTGTGTGTGTGTGTGTGTGTGTGTGTGTGTGTGTGTGTGTGTGTGTGTGTGTGTGTGTGTGTGTGTGTAGAGGTGTGTGTATGTGTGTTTGCGGGGCTCAAGGCTCAAGCCTCTTACCTGCTTGCTGAGCAGATGGACTGAACAGTCGACCTCACCCTCACCTCCCCGGCGCTGTCTCCTCTGTCACTCCCGCTCAGATTAGCCGCCGAGCCGAGGCTAATACACACCGAGGCTAACACACACTAATACACACCGCCGCCGCGAGAGAGAGAGCCGCGCGTCAGGCTCATGACACTGTCTCTGTCTGGACAGTCTCCACCTTCTGACTTCTTGTGTTATTTTCCCATAATTTAACGCAACTTCTTGATCATACTACAGCGTCACACGAAAGTATCAAAAGTAGCAGATCTACAAGCTCGAAACGTGTCGCTTCGCGCCACGTTTCGAGCTTGTAGATCTGCTACTTTTGTTATGTTTGAATTTGAATCCTTAAAAGTAACAGTTTTGGACATATATATATATATATATACATACAGTATGAGGTTTCCTTTCCATCTGACGGAGACGTTAACCTCATCCTGAATCCCCCGCTGTATGGACCGTCCCGAGCACGCAAAGCATGCACACGCACGCACACACACACACACACACACACACACACACACACACACACACACACACACACACACACACACACACACACACACACACACACACACACACCACACACAACTAAGCAACTAAGTATAAATCAAGCATAATTCCAACCACAGACCCTGAACCTAAACCCCTACATGTTGAGGACCAGGACAAATTACTCCTCACAATGTTTGTCTCTCAAAGTCTTCTATACTGGTGGGGACATTTGGTTCCTCACAAGTATGGTATTACAAGTACACACACACACACACACACACACACACACACACACACTCATCCATAAAGGGAAGTATGAAGGGCGAATGTGTTTATTAGTGTGTGTGTGCACACAGTGCATGTATTGCACTGTGTGGGCGAGTGAGTTTGCGGCTGTGGCTGATGCTGTACTGTAGGTGCGTGTTTGTGTGTGTGTGCGAGCGAGCGTGTGCGTGTGCGCGCGCGCGTGTGTGTGTGTGTGTGTGTGCGTGCGTTGTCCTGCTGTTTTTGGGGATTAGTAAAGCAGATGGACGGCCATGCTGATTGGTGAGGGTTCATTAACTCCCACTCTGACTTGTCTGCCGCAAAACACACCGCTATTGCTCAGCTTCACTCACATCCATGTGTGTGTGTGTGTGTGTGTGTGTGCGTGTGTGCGCGTTACACATATGTCACACACACACCGAAGAATTGTCGATCTTGTGTGCGCGTTACACATATGTCACACACACACCGAAGAATTGTCGATCTACAAGCTCAGAAAGAGTCAGCGCTTTGTGAGCTGGTAGATTAGCTATTTTTCAGCAATTTCCAATGCCGTCCTAAATAGCAGATCTATCTGCTATTTTTAGCATTTATTACACAGATGTGTTCCCGGTCTTTATGGATGAGCTTATCTGTGAAGTAGAGAGAGAGCTCACAAGCAGCTTCTTTGGGTTTTCGTACTTCCTGACGTCAGGAGGTTGAACTGCTTTGAGGAGAGACTTCCTTCTGACTTGTTCCTGGTGTCATGTGGGTGGAGGTGACTTGGTGTCATGTG
>NC_137619.1:1731058-1753558 GCF_963280865.1 Gymnoscopelus braueri | reverse complement strand
CTAAACCCTATAAACCCCAACCTGATATATTTTTCCTAATTCTAAAACTATCTCTAAAAATACTCTTTTTTTTAAAGGTAAGAAAAGAGGACTGAGGAAATGATTACTTGTGAGGACATTTTGCCCTCACAAGTATAGTAATACACACACGCACACCCACACACCCACACACACACACACACACACCCACACCCACACCCACACACACACACACACACACACACACACACACACACACACACACACACACACACACACACACACACACACACACACACACACACTAGTCTCCTCTGTGCTCTGAGGAGGAGTGAGCGATTACATGCCTCTGTCTCTCTGCGTGTCTTTCATCTCTGTGTGTACGGAGGAGAGGAATGGCGGTCCTCTGGCGTGTAATTACACAGAGAGACATCCTGGATGAGGGGCCGGCGTCTGTCTTCTTCTACACAAACACACAAAGCCCCCCCCCCCCCTCCCCCCCTCCCTAAATACCCCTTGATAGGGAGGAGATCTAAAGGAGATATTTAGCTTTGCCTTTCATCCACCTCTCTTGTCTTTATACCTTCCACTTATGTCGGCCTAATAAGTACTGTCACAAGCCTTGTTTATTTCATTAGCAGCGCCGCCGACGCTAACATTATGCGTGGCTGCATGCACTCGGTGGTGTAAAGTAACTAAGTACATTTACTCAAGTACTGTACTTAATTTGTAAAATTTTGAGGTACTTTTACTTCACTGGAGTATTTCCCAGTTGTCTATACTTTTACTTTTACTCCACTACATCTCAGAGGCAAATGTTGTACTTTACTCCACTACGATTATTAGAAAACTTTACTTACTAGTTACTTTGCAGATATAAATTATTACATTATAAAACATACACTAGCCACTTTAGCCTATTTTATAACTAGGCTATTTGAAAATAGACGATCTACAAGCTCACAAGGCGTCGCATCGCAACACGTTGTGAGCTTGTAGATCTGCTATTTTCAAACATTTTAGTACTTTTACTTTTGGTACTTTTAAGTACATTCTTGATACCAATACTTTAGTACTTTCACTCGAGCAAATTTTTAATTCCGGATTTTCTTTTTTTTACTTCTACGTTGCAGTACTGATACTTTTACTTAAGTAAAACATTTGAGTACTTTTTCCACCTCTGGCTGCGCTGCTCCAGCGGGCCAGGAGGGAAAAACACCACACAGCGGCTCCTCTGTTCTCCTTCATAGGCACAGGGCTGCTCCTCCGTTCTCCTTCATAGGCACAGGGCTGCTCCTCCGTTCTCCTTCATAGGCACAGGGCTGCTCCTCCGTTCTCCTTCATAGGCACAGGGCTGCTCCTCCGTTCTCCTTCATAGGCACAGGGCTGACAAGACTCCTGGATTCTCCAGTCTCCTTGAGGACTCCTTGATTGTCATTTCTCCTTGACTTTGTATCAAACTCCCCAAATCCACCAAAACACAGGAATTACATCTACTATGTTAAAAAAGTGTATGGGGGAGGACCCCTAGACCCCCCCCCCTTGGGGGGTGTGGTCAGTCCATGCAATCACACAGAGATATTCACTTCTATTAAAGTAATGAATGCTTATTATTATTAAATATGGCTTCAGTCATCAAATCAATTTCTGTAGGCCTACTTTCTGCTGCTTAGGGAGTCATTCTCCCCCCGGTCGGATGTTGGCAGGCCTGCTTATAGGGAAAATAACCAGATTTACCAGCTCACGCTCGTGAGCTTGTATGTAGATGTAGATAAGAGGTTTCTGCTCAGACAGCGGTGATACACCAGGCCTTCATCACAGCACGTCCTACAGGCTGGCGTTCCACAGTTTGCTGTGTCTGCGTCGTCGTATATCCCTGAAAGCTAAAGCGATGGTGGAGTGTTTTATGGCCTTCCAGCGGTATCGGCTCAACCTCTTAATTGGCCCAAAGCACATTTGCATTCTGGGAAGGTAATAATGCCTCCTTTGGTGGCACTTTTGAACCAGGAAGTCATTATTACACTCTGACTTAATTCTGTCTCATAGAAGTGCTGATGTCTCCAGATGGCTTCATTTATTTATTTATTTATTCCCGCGGAAAGTGTGTCTGTTGCGCGTGTTAGAATCACACACACACACACACACACACACACACGCACACGCACACGCACACACACAGGAAATGCTAGCAACCAGTGTCTCTTTATATCTGTTGATATTACAAAATAACAGTAGCTCATGCTGCAATGACATCTTAATTCCCCTCTCTGGGTCAATAAGGTTCTATCTATGCTACTGTTTTACACTGTGTGTGAGCAGACAGTGTAGAGATGTCTTGGTAACACTTTCTACGAAGCTATACTCAAGGTACTTACCGCACCTTATGTCTTACCTTCGGGTACTGGCTGCGCTGGAGTACTCACATCTTTTACTTAAGTAAAAGTATCAATACTGCATGTAGAGGTACTTTTTTTTACAAGTAAAAGTCCCCAATTAAAAATCTACTTTGAGTAAAAGTACAACATTATTGGTACCAAAATGTA
Organism: Gymnoscopelus braueri; assembly: GCF_963280865.1. Taxonomy (NCBI): domain Eukaryota; kingdom Metazoa; phylum Chordata; class Actinopteri; order Myctophiformes; family Myctophidae; genus Gymnoscopelus; species Gymnoscopelus braueri. Next base: position 1,751,036 of record NC_137619.1, on the reverse strand, counting down.
CTTAAAGTACCAAAAGTAAAAGTATACTAAAATGTTTGAAAATAGCAGATCTACATGTCTCACAACGTGTCGCGTTGTGAGACATGTGTGTTATTATTTTTTAGCCTTTTCTCTTCCGTCAGCCTTGCCTCCTCTATGTGTGTCTTTGTCTTTTTAGTGAAGGGAGAGCAGAGGGAGGTCATACAGTGTAGTTAGACACTCTGAAGAGGTCGTTTAGGTCGAGCGGCCCTCTGTTTATGTGCCGGAGTGTGACAGAGAGTGTCGAGTGTGTCCTTTCTGCTCGGTGTAAACCCGCCTCCTATTCATGGAGACTTAACTGTTTCTCTGAGGGGGGGGGGGTGTTGGGGGGGGGGGGGGGGGGATGAAGTGAGCATTCTGCTGCAGCTCAAACAGACTTGAGGCGTCAGTAACAATAATAAAGCCTGAGGTCTCTTCTGTTGCACTTAGCAGAGGAGCTCCTGAATGGCCGCTGAAAAGGCCCAGAGTGCTGCTGTGTGCTGGGGGGGGGGGGGCGGGGGGCCGGGGGGGGGCCGGGCGGGGGCCGGGCATCTGCCGGACAATGAGCTCCGGCTCAGCAGAAAAAGACCCCAGAGGTCCACCCACGCCCCTGTTCATTATGACCTCTGACCCCCCCGGTGCCACACAGGGTCAGCACCATGCAGGGAGAGCCACCCTACATACACATGCGCGCGTGCACACACACACACACACACACACACACACACACACACACTTACACACACACACACACACACACTGAGATATTGAGATTAAACACTTGGAGTCGGGGGTCCTCCTCTCTTACTTGCCGCCATTGTGCACTTACACATTTCTGCATTAATTGTGCATACGGACATTTCTAAGCAAAGTAAGCAGTTGTGGAAAAAGTACTCCAATTTTTTACTTAAGTTAAAGTATCAATACTGCAATGTAGAAATATTCTGTTACAAGTAGAAGTCAGAAATTCTGAATTTACTTGAGTAAAAGTACAAAAGTATTGGTATAAAAATGTACTTAAAGTACCAAAGTAGAAAGTGCTCATTGTGTAGAATGTCCCATTTCACAAGTTTTCAAATGTATACAAATCTTTAGAAAATAGCCGATCTACAAGCTCACAATGCGTCGCATCGCGACGCATTGTGAGCTTGTAGATCGGCTATTTTCAAATGGCCGAAATGTACTGTATGTAAGGCTGAAGTGGGTAATGTATCTTTTGTAATAATAAATCTACAAAGTAACTAGTAACTAAAGTTTTCAAATAATTGTAGTGGAGTAAAAGTACAATATTTGCCTCCGAGATGTTTTGGAGTAGAAGTAAAATAACTGAAAACCGGAAATGCTCCAATAAAGTAAAAATACCTCAAAATTGTACAGTACAGTACAGTACTTGAGTACATGTACTTAGATACTTTACACCACTGAAAATAAGCAAAACAAGATTTATCAACGTGTTCCTTTTGCTTAGCCAGTTTCAGCTTGGCACCCCTGTATTGAACATGTTATTAGAGGCAGAACATGTATTTTCAACACCTTTCAAGAAACACCTTTTCACCTTTCTTTTGCTTTGGTAAATCGGCTATTTTCTGCTAGAGTGTAAATATGCAAAGCACTAGAAAAAAGATGCTAAAGATGCACTCCGACAAAGTGTTGGGTTTCCAGGCTTAAAAGGTTGATCATGAACCCATACGTTCACACAGAGATATTGTGTCTAGACAGCGGTTTGTCAACATTATACTGTATTAATAGCAAATGGTCTCATAATTTCACCCACTTCCCGAAATAAACATCCTTACCCTCACTATTGCACCCAAACAGTCAAACTCGACCTCAAAACCATTATCATTAAACATTTCGTTGCTGTCGTGTGAAAACCTCATATTATGCCCCCAAAAAATGTTCCTTTTTATAAAAACCAACAAACAGCAATTAAAATAGTGAAACTAGCCACTAGATCTACAATCGCGAGGCGTTGTGGGTTTATAGATGCGGCTATTTTCACTACTTTTGGGCTTTTGAGGTACTTTTACTTTACTGGAGTATTTCCAATTGTCTATACTTTTACTTCTACTCCACTACATCTCGGAGGTACTTTTACGCCACAAAAATTATTTGAAAACTTTAGTTACTAGTTACTTTGCAGATATAAATTATTATAAAACATACATTAACCACTTAAGCCCTATTTTATACCTAGGCTATTTGAAAATAGCAGATCTACAAGCTCACAACACGTCGCATCGCAACGTGTTGTGAGCTTGTAGATCTGCTATTTTCAAACATTTTAGTACTTTTACTTTTGGTACTTTAAGTACATTTTGATACCAAAACGTTTGTACTTTTACTCAAGTACATTTTGAATCCTGGACTTTTACTTGTAACAGAGTACATTGCAGTATTTACACTTTTACTTAAGTAAAACATTTGAGTACTTTTTTCCACCACTGCACTCTTGCATGATGAAGTAGGCCATTCATTTACAACAAAAACATAAACAAAAGTTGAAATATGCAGAATAGATACAAGGTTTCTGCCTGAAAGCAATGATTTACATATCCCACCTATATATAGGCAAAGCCCCTCCCCCTCCCAGCATTCCATCACAGGCTGAATAACTCCTCCCCCTCCCATCCACAATTTGTTTATTCTTGGGATTATTCCGCTCTAATCTCTTTAGGCCATAATTCAGATTATATTTTGTGTCATTATTATTATTATTATTATTGCTTAGTCCATTCATTCCACACAGTCCTGTTAAGGATATCCGGGGCGGCTGTGATGCTGTTTTTTGGTAGAAATTGATTAAAAACGGCTGGCTGCTGTCCTAGATTACAGACAGTATAGCTATGGGAAAAAAACAGATGCAGTGGAAGCAAATACAGGTGATACACAATACATCATTTAATAAACACATGCATCTCACTAACACAACTGCAGGCGACTGTATACATCCGGGGTCTTCAACAGGGGGACCCCTAGGTGGTCCTTGGAGTTACTACATGGGGCGGGGGCCGCCAAAACGTTGTGTGAACTTTTTTACATTAGCCGAAAATAGCCAAGAGGTTTGTACAGACCATGTAACGTGAATCCAACATATTAATAGAGAAGATAAACAAACAAACAAATAACCTCCACACATGTTCTTAACCACTTAAGGCTGAAGTGGTTAAGAACATGTGTGGAGGTTATTTGTTTGTTTATAGGGCTTAATTCTTAAGCCCTATAAACATCTCTGTCTCTCTCTCTATCTATCTATATATATATAAATATATAAAGTCATGACAAATAGTGAAACATTTCTGCGAGCTAGAAGCTCACGGCGTGTGGTAATGGTGATGCATTGTGAGCTTGTAGATTTGCTACTTTTTTAGACATTTCTTTTTTATTGTTTTTAAAAACATAGAACTTTGTTGAAAATGTTCTTTAAAAAGGTTCATAAAGCCACACCCAAAATAGAGAAGCCAGGTGGAACGTGGTTAAGCCACCATGATGCTTATGATTTCTGTAGGTTGTGAGGATGACCTGCTGACTGCAACCCATATTTCTGTACATATGCCAGATGTACAGCTGTATATTGACAGCTGTCAATATACAGCTGTATAATTGTATAATTTTATTGTAATTGTAATTGTATAATTTATTGTATAATTATACAATTATTAATAATAATTTAATAATTATTATTTTGAACGTTTGCCTGTTGTCTCTCCTATGGCGCAACATCAATACAGCATGGAATTGTGGACAAAATCTTATCCAATGATAACAAAATATTCTAAGTCTTGGGTCTGAGAGTCTAAATCTCATCAAAAGGTGGTCCGTGGCTCAAACGCCCAATACGTAATGGACCTTGATATGAAAAAGGTTGAAAACCACACGCTCTACATGGACCGGTGAAGCTCCTCACTGGCAGGTGAACCAGAAGGATTCGCCAGTGACAAGATGACGCACAAGTTTGTGTGGAATTTGGAAATTACGATAATTGGCAACTCTAAAAAGTCCAAATGAAAAGGTTAGGTGTGAGTGACGTGTGGCAGATCAGCTCAAATTAAGCCAAAGTGGGCGCATGAATGACGCAGGTTCACAGAATATTATGCAAAGTAGATTTAAGATTTTTCTTCTGCTTTAACTCTTTGACTGCCAGAGTATTTTCATAAAGTACTCCCCCAGTGCCAGCAATTTTCGTGTTTTTTTATTTTTATATTTTGAATTTTTCTCATGAAAATAATTTAAGGGGACATAATGTAAAGACCCAGCACAAATCCGCCACTAGAGTGCAGCACATGACTGCTTGATCAGGCCGTTGGGTCTCTCTCAGCCTTCTTGATAGATTAGACAGAGAAAAACATGAAAACGGAAGTGACGTCGTCCCAGATTGTTTTGATCGCCAAAATGCCGTCGTGATACACGACGGCGATGACTGATCGTCACCCAGACCATAGATTATAGAAGAGAAACTGTCCGTTTGTCCGTCATACCGTGTGAAAGACCGTTTATTTACCTATTTTGGACGAAAATGACTGGGGAAAAGAATCAAAAACCGGAAACGGAATCCAGGTCATGAAACCGGATGCAGATGTCCGTGAAGTAAGTGGAACTCGAGAATAACATTGAATATTAAGCAGCATAGCGCAATCAGAGATTAAACAATGAACGCGCGTCCAGCGCGTCGAGCGCGTCGACGGCCAACTGGACAAAGTAGCACTTGACGCGTTATCGCGTCGTCCGCAGTCAAAGAGTTAAATAGCATTTACCTTTTAGCCCATACAGAATAGAATCCCGTCAACATAACTCTCTTTAACAGAATCTCTTATACATAGATTTTGAAGTTGTTGTTTTTTAATGCAAAACAAATCAAGCAATGCAAAAAAAAGAATTTAACCGCATTAATCATAGCGGCCATATGAACAATCCGCGAACATATAGCCAATCTACAAGGTCACAACACGTCCCAACTTGTAGATCGCTTGTAGCTTGTAGCTATTTTCAGTGACGAGATCTGGTGTATAATACTATAGCGGACCTAGAATAGAGCCCTGAGAGACCCCTGTCTACTAAGTATATAGGTTTTAAGTGGTTAAATAAGCACACATTTTGCCCACTTTGCACCTTACAGTATATTCACTGACTAAACAACACTCAAACCCCCGAGACCCTTGAAATATGGGACCCTGCACTTAGCGTCCTCTCAGTCCTCTCTTGTTTGCTCGCTTGTTTTTCTCAATTAAGATGAATTATGGCGTGGCACCGGGGAGCAGCGGGGCAAAGGAGGCGCTGCTGAGGGTTTGCCCCGCGGCAGACAGTCATGGAGCTGTAGAGGAGGGAGGCTGAGGGCTGAGGATATATTTATGTTCTCTGTGTCTTATACCCCTCAGATACCCCTCAGATTCATATGGGCCACGCATACGCATTATGACATTAGACAAACATTATTGTCGCTGTCGTGCAGAAACTTTGTATCTCCATATTGCACCTTTTTATTTATTTTTTTTATAAATGAAGGCTATTGGCCATCCTTAAAGTAATACTAGGTAACGTTTTCAACAAAACTAAAGTTAAATTGTGTATCTTTTGTGAGTGGCAAAAGTTTCACAACACCCACTCCATGAATTTCACCCCCGGAAGCCTTTTATTTATATATTTTGTATTGAACGCTGTCGGGGGGGACTTTCCTGGGAAAATGACGTCATCTGGCCAGAAAACAGAACTACCGCAACGGTTTCCTGTTTGGCCAGGAACTACCGCGCTAATAACAAAAAGGAACCTCACGCTGATTTTAAGAGAATGTAGGATTGGAAGATCGAAAAAGAACAGAAAAAGAAAGCACAGCTCATGGTAACTAATGCTCCACTGGCTAAGAGAAACGATCCGCAGATAGTATAAAACAATTAAAAGATCGCTTTTTGAAACGCTTCCGGCTTCCGGTGAAAACAAATGGAATTCTGGGTATTCGAGGACTACGGAAATTGTATGCAGTGACGGTAGTGACCAGCAGAGGTTGCTAAAAATCGTTATTTGTGAATCTGCACTGTACAACTTTAAACCACTTAAGCCCGGTTGTATACGTTGTCGTAGGACAGTGGTGTGTAATGTGGTGATGCAATACATTGTGAGCTTATAGATCGGTGAAAATGTTTGGAAAACTTCACCTATATAAAGGCATGCCCAAAATAGCGATGTGAGGTTGAAATTGGTTAAAGGGCAAGACCACTTTGATAGAGGTTTGGGTTGTGTAGTTACCTTGCCATGATGTAACTCCTAAGGTGGACAAGAAATCGAAAATAGTTGCTCCATTGATTAGAAATTGATCATTCATAATATGCTCCTCATTGAATTACATTGTACGGTAAAACAGCTCTCAAAGTCACTCTTTTAGCACGTAAACAAACACAAACAAAGCTGATTCAGACAATATAGAACATCACCAAACCCAGTACTGTTTGTTTTATTAATACAAATGTCAACTTCCTGCTGATTTTACTATTTGAAGATCGGATCCGCGGATCCAGTCCGTGTTTTCTTCTTAATAAAAATGGCAAAAACAAGAGGAAGTTAAAAAAAAATTATAAAAAAAATCGAACCGCACTGGGTTTTGTGATGTTCTATATTGTCTAAATCAACTTTGTTTGCGTTAGTTTATGTGCTAAAAGAGTGACTTTGAGAGCTGTTTCAGTGTACAATGTAAGTCAATGAGGACTGAGGAGCATATTTTGAATGATCAATTTCTAATTTTTTTCTACCAAAGTGGTCTTGCCCTTTAAGTCTGACTCTGGGTTTTATCAATATTTTACCAATGAACAGTATTGACAAGAGCTTGTGACTAAATAATGACAACATTGGATCCGTTGGAACACAGGTAGTTTTTTTCCCCCATTTCCTTAAAAGTAAGAGCTTTGGACATAACAGGTTTCCACTCGACGGCGACGCTACGAGAAGCCACGCATGGGTGGATTGAAGTGAGAACGCCAAGGGGAGTTCATGGAGCTTTGCTCATAAGAGCGGCTAGAGGAGATGGATGTGTGTGTGTGTGTGTGTGTGTGTGTGTGTGTGTGTGTGTGTGTGTGTGTGTGTGCGGTAACTCGCGGGGACCTGAAGACAGACCGGCCTGCCGTGTACATTTCATTACTCTACTCTCCTCAGAGACCCCCAGAGAGTGGCAGAGATCCCAGCGCAAAGGTTCAAAAGTGCCCCCCAGATGATTAGACGAGCTGCTCCGTGTTAAATGGATGCTATTGATCTCCTAGACCCCCCTTGACATCACACAGACGTAATGATTCTAAGACAACACGAACACGGCACAATGGATCTTACGCTGTCCAAGACGCTCTCTCTCTTTTCTCAGCTCCCTCGTCTCTCTTCTTTCATCTTCACTCGTTCTTCAGAATTCAGATCTCAGGTGGCCTTCATGCCTTCTCCTTTCCTCGACGGTCGCCCTCATACTTGCCCCTCTTTCCTTTGTTTTGTCTTTTAATATATTTGCTCCACTGATTGCTTTCTGTGTCTCATTTGCCATTTAAAAGATGGTGGAGAAGGTATAATGTGTATTAATGGAGCTTGTGCTTTGTAGTAGTACTGCTCTGTGTGTGTGTGTGTGTGTGTGTGTGTGTGTGTGTGTGTGTGTGTGTGTGTGTGTGTGTGTGTGTGTGTGTGTGTGTGTGTGTGTGTGTGTGTGTGTGTGTGTGTGTGTGCAGTTAATATTTCAGAGGTAAATAACGCTGCAGTGAGTCTTGTGTAATTATATATTTAGTTCATCTTGGCCCGTTATTCCACATATTATATACTGTACCGTAGGCATGCAGAATAATCACTCTACCTTGAATGGGACAGAATATGTTCACATCTTCACACATGTAGAGACTCTGTGGTCCTGTGTAACTCTAACCCATCACCAGTGGTCCGGGGGTTCCATTACTTACATTATTACATTATTGTTAAACATCTGCATTACTTAATTTACAAGAAGTCTACACAATTAGAGAATGTAGAAGAATTGTTATGTTGATCAACGTTTGCCTGTTATCTCTCCTATGGAACCACATCAATACAGCATGGATGGAATTGTGGACACAATCTTATCCAACAAGAACAAAATATTAAACGTTTTGGGTCTGAGAGTCTAAATCTCATCAAACGGTGGTCCGTGGCTCAAATGCCGGATAAATAATGAACTTTGATATGGATATTACAGCATCAGTTGGATCTCAGATCGCTTAGAAAAATCGGACTCTGCTTGCAGACTCGCTTGTTCCAAACGTAGGCTCACACTGCAAATAACAGCGGAATCTGTTTGGCAGATAACTTCCCCTCATGCCTGCTGCATGCACACTTTCATCTCCGTCTGTCTGTCAGGGCAATTTCTCTCCAAGAATTTAAACACATTTGGTTGTCTGTATAGTCTTTTAATGATGAGTTATACAGATGCGAGTATAGCGATGGATCTCTTCACTGAACCTCTACTCAAACAGAGTTTTCCATTTTTGCTTTACTGGCACATGTGCAGTTAGCGTGCTAGCTGGTGACAAAATGTACATCATGCAGACCCTAGCGGACCCTGGTAGCTATGCAGCTAGTATTCTTTATTACCATTTTTTATTTCATTACAATCCAGTATTATCTCCAGAGGCGGCCTTGGCTATGTTTCACCCATTTAAATTGAAACGCCCCACCAACTGATCGTCAGTCGGTCAGCCCCACCCCTCAGTCACTGACACACCGAACCCTGCAGATGTGCGTCCGCACACGGGCGTTATGGCGCACGGTGCAGAACTGTTCCCACCAGCATCTTTTTCAGAGCTCATTTGTCGCTCGCAGAAAGCAGACAGAAATAGACAGTGAAAAGTTGTCATACTTAATCACATCACCATTATTCACATGGCCTAACTGATTACTCTTTAGCCTCAAAGCCTCTATCAACAGAATATGTCATAGACAAGGGAATTATTTTCCATTCAATATTTTGTTTAGCTTGTTGAACGTGGTAATATAATGTGGGGGCCCCACATTAGCTCTTGAAACGGGCCCCCAGATCCTTAAGGCCGCCCCTGATTATCTCTATTATTATGGTGTTGTATATTGTATTGCTGTTGTCTTGTGGAACACACCACACTTAACATGTAGGGATCTGCGCCACAACTAGTGAGGTTCAAGAGTTGTATTCACCCCCACCATGACGTTACAATGAATGGAGTGAAAGACTTTATATTTTGCTTATTGGATATGCACTTAAGTAAATACAAACAGTATGACTATTTAGTAAAAATGTGTTAATTAGCAGGAATTATTTAGTGCTCTGTTGATTTAATGTAGTGTTTTTGTATTCATTCTGAGATGCACAGAATACAATGTGTACATTAGCAGTAATGTGCAGTAGCAGCACACCATGAATGTGAAAGCAGTCTTATGTTTATGTGACAATGCAACAACAATTTGTTTGTCACTAAAACATCACTGTCACTAATTTGTCACGGGAAAATGTGTCATATCTTAATAATATGAATATTATTATCATTATTATTATTATTAATCGTGATGAATAATCGAGATCTCAATATTGATCCAAATAATCTGGATTATGATTTTGTCCATAATGGTGCAGCCCTAATACCACACCAACACTTCACTGCTTGTACCGGTATGAGTGAGTGAGTGACATGTAAACCCCCTCTCTCTTGATGATTGTTTGTATTATTTAGTTTTTCTCAGGCTAGCGACAGCACAGATGCTGTGAGTCTGGGTGCTGTGTATTCTGCGTAAATGACACACAGTACATCTGCCATGTGTCATTTAACTGTGTACACACAATATGTCACTCCATTCACATGAGAACTATTTGTTATTCCTCCTGTCTAGTCAGGTCGTGTGAGGCTAGTGTGCTACAGCATATATATATTGAGTTCTGATGCACAGACCTCAATAATGTATGTGAACAGTTCCTCTGACGCTATAGGCTGCAGATCAGAGGAGTAACTCGGTATATCTATGGCTGAAAAACCTTCTAACAAGACCATAAATATCACCAAAATATTATCGAAACCGAAATGTAGAACCTCTAACCGACTTAACCCATTAAGACCGGGAACGTATCTGTGTCATTTTAAGATTTATTTGGCTATTCAAAAACAGCAGATATACAAGCTCATAGCTATGAGCTGGTACCCATTTGGACCCCCATCTCAAAATGTTTTATGTAGCCAAAGATTTGCACACATTTTCAAGATTTTGCGAAAAATAGCAGATCTACAAGCTCATAGCGCGGCACTCGGTGCCGCACTATGAGCTTGTAGATTTGCTATTTTTTTAATAGCCAAAGAAATCTGAAAATGACACATATGCGTTCCCGTTCTTAATGGGGGGTTAATCTTGCTCATGTAGGTTAATCTGGGAAAAAAATATAATAATAATAATCTACTAAATGGATTGGTTTGATTAACCACTTGAGCCGCTGCTCTGTTTATGTATGGAAAATCACAATTGCCCCGTGGCAGATTAGGTCTGGCCCCTCTCAATAGAGATTTTATTTCTCCCCCTCCGAAGTTGTGAGGGACCAATCAGAGCCCAGTATGCAAATATGGGGCGGGTTTATCACCACAGGCATTTTTAAAATGTGCCCCTCGGAAATGTAGGTTCCACACAGAGATTCCAGACTAATATCTACACAGTGATATTAGTCTGGCTATGCCAGGCTAGAAAAACACATGTCAAATTGTCTCTTATCACATTGGTCTGTGTAGTATAGCTTTCACCAACTACTAGTACTACTACTGGTAGTACTACTACTAGTTACTTTGTAGAATTTGATCAGTATTACAAAACATACATTAACAACTTCGGCGCTATATTTCGGCCGTTTCTATCTACAAGATCTACAAGCTCGCAATGCGTCGCAATGAGTACTTTCTACTTTTGGTACTTTAAGTACATTTTGATACCAATACTTTTGTACTTTCACTGAAGTACAGTTTTTATTCCAGACTTTTGCTTGTAACAGAGTATTTCCACATTGCAGTATTGATACTTTTACTTAAGTGAAAAATTTGAGTACTTTTTCCACCACTGTATACGACGCACAAACACCAAAAAGTTGGTTCTTTTGTCGACGCGGGAAAAATGTCAGCCCTTGAAGTCGGTCATGCCGAATAGATTGTGAATTGTGGGAAACTATCCGAACATCTTCATGTTTCTCTGCGTTCTATTGTGTTCCACAAATGACCCAATTGACCGCAGCCATACGAGGGTCAAGCGCTCCCATTCTTAACGGGGTTCTGCTGCGGCAGAGCCTTTCAGAAACACCACTCACCTCTGGAATGTGTGGACCATGACTCCTAATAGGACATGATGGCACTCTGTGTGTTCCACGTGAAAAGCCCTCGTTATTACGGCAAAGGTCGCACGACGAAAATAGCCGATCTATATACACATGCACTTTCAGCCAGTGGGGATAGAATTGTGGTAGAATCATATAGTTGTGCTGTCGGGGCAGAATCAGAAATCATAACCATATTTTAACTTCATGTGTTTTTTTTGTAAATTAACATCCCTACTTGGACCATACTACAGCGTCACACAAAAGTATCATAAGTAGCAGATCTACAAGCTTGAAAACGCCACGCGTTTCGAGCTTGTAGATCTGCTATTTTTGAAAATCCAGCTGACGAACCGAAACGACACCAGAAACCTTCTGTTCACCCATGAAGGGTGAATGGAAGATTTCCCAAAGCATTTGTCATATTAGTATAACTGTGATCTACACGGGACATGATTAACATAATAATATATGGTACAGTAAAAAGAACATGCAGTTTAATTACCTCACACAGAATGATTTATACGTTATGTGTGCATTCATTATGTTTTATATGCATTCAATACATTCAGTTTCTCTGTCATTTCCATATAATTACTGTCTCCCAACATACTGTGTGTGTGTGTGTGTGTGTGTGTGTGTGTGTGTGTGTGTGTGTGTGTGTGTGTGTGTGTGTGTGTGTGTGTGTGTGTGTGTGTGTGTGTGTGTGTGTGTGTGTGTGTGTGTGTGTGTGTGTGTGTGTTGCCATACCTGCGTCCCACATGTACGTTGTTATGTTTCAGAGAGCGTCTTTGGGTGGCTTTGTCATTGCTTTTAGCTTTGATTTTTGCAAAAGCGATTATAGAAAGATAATCTATTCAGAGCAGAATAATAATCCAGACTACGGATGGGGAGAGAGGGTCCCTCCTTTGTGTGTGTGTGTGTGTGTGTGTGTGTTTTTAAAGCCTCACATATCATCCATATTCTATGGATTGCTCCATAAATCCTGCACTGAATCAAATCTAATCAGATCATATAGTCTCTCATATGCTGTGTGTCCCCATGTTGTGTGTGTGTGTGTGTGTGTGTGTGTGTGTGTGTGTGTGTGTGTGTGTGTGTGTGTGTGTGTGTGGCCCTTCTCGTACACAAACACTCACACACGCATCATCGGCTATAACACTGAAATACATTGTAAAACACAGGAGGCGAGATACAGGCGATTTCCCCAAAACGTTAACCAGGAAGTGAATGGAGAAGTAAATCTTGGGATCACGTGATCGCCTGGTTTTGTGTGCATCTGGGGATGAAATCACAGGTTTTACACCTTTAATAATAAACAAACCAACCCCCCCCCAAAAAAAGAAATCCCTGGTTTAGTTTTTCTTCTGTTACATAAATGTTATTTTCCAACCCACTAAGTTTTAACCAACGGCTGTTCAAAATAAACCTGCCCCTAAAAAAAATCACCTAGTAATGTCCCTTCAGGGGCTCTGTAGTAATTATACAAGTACAGTCTGTACAACCAGCAACTGACCTCCTGCTGTCATAACTCTCTTAGTTCCATTGAGCTACCTGTACAGAAGTCATTTCCATAATGTTTACAGTATAAAGTTAAAAAGCACCTGATATAGTTGTCTGGATGATGTTCTGTTGTGTGTAAACATCTGAAAGTTGTCCCTTATCTGTTGCCCTACCTCTCCTCCTCCTCCTCCTCCTCAAAGCCTAATTTAATACTTTTTTTGTTTTAACTTTTTTTCCAAATGATGTTATTTTGGTGGAGTGACATCACAGGCAGTGTGTTAAATTAGGCCATACATCTTAAACAGACTGTTGTATGTGTTGTATGGGTGATTGTGTGAGTGGGTGTACAGTAATGTGTTGTCTTCTGTCTCTCCTAGTATGAGTTCATTTATCTGGTTTCCAGGCACAGCTTGCTGCCTCCTATTCGCCTTTTCATCCTTAAGTAATCAATACTGGTCCTCTGAATCCAGGTCAGCTTGGCTCCTGTGGCTTCTCTCTCTCGCTCTCTCTCTCTCTCTCTCCTTCTCTCTCTCCCTCTCTCCCTCTCTCTCTCTCTCTCTCTCTCTCCATCTATCCTTCGCTCTTGTCTAAAACCGCACGCTCTGACTGTCTCACTCTCTCCATCTCTTTACTCGCTCTGTCTCTCTAGGCATTTTTTTCCTCCAGTTTGTTACTCTCTCTTTTCTCTTGTCCTCTCTCACTTCATTCTCCCCTCCTACTCTCTCTCTCTCTCCCTGAAAAATGAGCGAGCCCATCTGGACCTAGCGCTGCATGGCCGTTCCACTATTAGTCTCTGGCGTGGCAGTGATTAAAAATAGATCAGAATAGAGAGTCAGATTTAGTGAGAGAGAATACCACTTCCTCTCTCAAGCCTCTTCCTCTTGTTCTCCTGCTTTCTCCACTCGCTCGCCCAGAACCCCACACACACACACAGTCTAACTCTCATTGTTAATTTAACTCGGGGAGAGAGTGTATAAATGGAACCAAAATGGGCCCTTGTTACTGTACGGGTCCATTTGGTTCCATGAATACCATCTCGTGAGTTATGGATTTTATTGTATATCAGCTACAATGTTGGAGACGGAACATGGAAAGGTAGCAAACAAAATGTCTGTGGCTTCCCGTCTGAGCACATGTTGACTGTGTGTATATAGTATTTTGCTCGATGGCGTGTGTGTCTGTGAGAGAGACGGTGTGTTCGATGGCCCGCGCGTGTGTGTGTGTGTGTGTGTGTGTGTGTGTGTGTGTCTGTGTGTGTGTGTGTGTGTGTGTGTGTGTGTGTGTGAGTATGCGTGCTGTCTGAATGTGTGTGTGTGTGTGTGTGTGTGTGTGAGACAGTGTGCTCGATGGCCTGTGTGCGTGTGCTGTGTGTGTGTGTGAGTATGTGTGCTGTCTCTGTGTGTGTGTGTGTGAGAGGCTTGTGGAGGTAAAGCTCCTGTCAGACCCTGGCCGGAGGGAGTGAAGTGATGAAAGGCCTCTTCATCATCCTAATGGGATACACAAACCTCTTAACCAGAGGACCGCTCCCTCACACACACACACACACACACACACACACACACACACACACACACACACACACACACACACACACACACACACACAGTGAGCGAGAGAGAGAGATGTCCCATACACAATCTGCATATGGGACAGCTGACACACACACACACACACACACACACACACACACACACACACACACACACACACACACACATGCCGTTACCCGTATGCTCGAGCCTTTGAAATGTACAAACGTGCACAGAGTAGAACATTTGCTCATTTACAGTATGAGCACTTTGGAGCAGTTTGGTGTCATTGTAGAGGGTGAGACCAGACTGTGGTCCATCGTGTGTGTGTGTGTGTGTGTGTGTGTGTGTGTGTGTGTGTGACTGTGTGTGTGTGTGTGTGTGTGTGTGTGTGTGTGTGTGTGTGTGTGTGTGTGTGTGTGTGTGTGTGTGTGTGTGTGTGTGTGTGTGTGTGTGTGTGTGTGCGCGGACAATTACAATCTAGGACAGATCTCTAATGTCCTTCTGTCCGTGGGAGCCCAAGCCAACACGTTGCCCCCCCTCCCCGCCCCACCCCCCAGGAGGTCTGCACCAAGGGAGCAGACAGGACAGGAGGAACATACTATACTACAGGTCAAAGAGAATTCCATCCCCGGTGGAAAACATCCCAACGGTTCCCTTCCAGCTGTGGAGCCTGTATTGTGTGTCTCTCTACTGTCCTGTCTAAAAACAAGATAGAGCCCCAGAGGCTGTGCTGGTCATTGCGCCCTACTGGACATGGTGTCTGAAAGGTGGCGTTACAGTAGTGGTTCTCCACCAGTGGTGGAAAGTAACTAAGTACATTTACTTAAGTACTGTACTTAAGTACAATTTTGAGGTATTTGTACTTTACTTGAGTATGTTGTCCAGTCTAATATCCAATACTTTTACTTCTACTCCACTACATCTCAGAGGCAAATATTGTACTTTTACTCCACTACAAGTTTTAGTTACTAGTTACTTTGCAGATATACATTATTACATAATAAAACATACATTAGCCACGTTAGCCCTATTTTATACATAGGCTATTTGAAAATAGCCTATCTACAAGCTCACAACACGTCGCGATGCGACGTGTTGTGAGCTGCGTTGTGAGCTGCTGTGAGCTGCTATTTTCAAACATTTTAGTACTTTTACTTTTGGTACTCAAAGTACATTTTGATACCAATACTTTTGTACTTTTACTCAAGTACATGCTGAATTCGGGACTTTTACTTGTAAAGCAGTACTTCTACATTGCAGTATTGATACTTTTACTTAAGTACAACATTTCAGTACTTTTTCCACCACCAGTGAGGAGCCCCCACCAGGAGGACGTAGAGCCTTCGTCCCACTCCTCCCGCCCAACACTCCCCGCTCACAGGCTCCTCCCCCAGTCTGTAGGAGTACGTGCAATGACCGATATCACCCTCCTCCTCCTCCTCCTCCTCCTCCTCCTCCTCCCCGCCCGGCTTCCCTCCCCTGAACACGGGCCAATTATGTTCGCGTAGACGCCCGACAAAGCCGGTTGCACCACGCTGGATTCGAACCCACAACCTCCGTGGTAAGGCCTTAGGTCTTAACCAATTCAATCCGGGAACGCATCTACAAATGTCTTCTAAATCCTAACAGGTTTCTGAAAACCTATGTTTCTATATCAGTGGTTCTCAAACTTTTTTTCATGTCAAGGACCCCCAAAATGATATGTATTTGTCCCGCCGACCCACATCTCAATATTATGTTCCAGGGACCCCCAGAAGCAAAGATTTGAGTTACAAATGTTCGCTTTAAAAAATATATATATTCAAAGATTTGCACACATGTTCAAGATTTTTCAAAAATAGCAAATCTACACGCTCATGGCGCGGCACTCGGTGCTGCGCCATGAGCGTGTAGATTTGCTATTTTTGAATAGCCAAAAGTATTAAAAAATGGCTATAGCTAAAATCTAAAATGACACGGATGCGTTCCTGGTCTAAATGGGTTAAAATCGTCCCTGCGCCCACGCCACGTGCCAAATGGAACCAAATTGGTTCCAAACCAAATTGGTTCCATTTGGGTCTAACAAGGCCAGGGCCCTCTGACAGGCCGGGGCCCTCTGACAGGGCGGGGCCCTCTGACAGGGCCAGATGATGGGGACAAATGAAGGAGCCGAAGTGGAGATCAGGAAATAGTCTCCCATCATTACTGTCACTGTGTGTCACACACTACGCGCCACTCACTGTCACCATCAGTCTATGCCGGCCTTGGGCGTCTGCAGGGTGACACTCTTCTCCTTCCATCCATCCATCTCTCTCTCTCTCTCTCTCTCTCTCTCTCTCTCTCTCTCTCTCTCTCTCTCTCTCCTCCTTTTTGACACACCAGCACATTCCATCCTCTCTCATTCTCAGCCGCCCTTTCTATGTGTCTCTGCCAAAGGGATTCCCAGCCCCTCCTCTCTCTCTCTTAAACCATTAAGACCAGGAACGCATCTGTGTCATTTATAAGAGGTTATTCACAAATAACAGATATACAAGCTCATATGAGCATGTAGATCTGCAAAAAAAATATTGTGGATTTTTTTGGGCAAATCTTTGAATACATTTATGTATGTTTTAAAGCGAACATTTTTAACTCCGATCAGTGCTTCTGGGGGGTCCCTGGAACAACATATTTTGAGATGGGAGTCCGCGGGCAAATACATGTAATTTTGGGGGTCCTTGACATGGAAAAGTTGGAACACCACGGTACTGATATAGCAACATACAAACGTTAGGATTTAGAAAACATTTTTAGATATGTATTTGGCCGGGGGACCCCCATCTCAAAATGTTTAGTTACAGGGACCCCCCCCCAGAAGCAAAGATTTTAGTTACAAATGTTCACTTCAAAAAATATACATTCAAAGATTTGCACACATTTTCAAGATTTTTCAAAAATAGCAGATCTACAAGCTCGTAGTGCGGCACTCGGTGCCGCGCTATGAGCTTGTAGATCTGCTATTTTTGAATAGCCAAAGAAATCTAAAACTGATACAGATGCGTTCCTGGTCTTAAAGGGTTAAGTCCAGTCAAACCAGTGGTCCAGGTCTTATAGGCTGATCTGGGATCTGCCCCTTCCTGCTTACGACCAGCCACGTCCGGTTTCCATTTTGTGTTCTTTCGTCCTGAGGTCAAGGACACACATATTCCCTTCGGCGAACAAAAGGAATATAGCTCTGGCATCAGCCAGAACCAATGCCTCATAAATGATTGATGCGGAAACTGCTGAATCATCACACAGGGGAAATAAAGCTAACTAGCATCCTGGTCATCCGCGTCCGTTAGCCTAGCCCGCTTTTTATTTCACAAAAACGGGGGGGGGATGCAAATGGGTCCAGAGAAGGTGTTGTTCAGGGAGATTATAGTGTAGATGGCTTGCTATAATATAGCCACTATCTTTGTGCCAGTTGAGACTAGTTACGGTTTGCATTTTGTACTGTTTTTGTCTGTTGTTAACCGTGGTCGGATCCCCCTCCGCAACACATGGTAAATGGTGCATTTATATAGCGCTTTTATCCAAAGCGCTTTACATAGATTGTGCATTACATTCACCCATTCAGACACACATTCACACACATATTCACACACGCATTCACACACACATTCAGACACCGATGGCGGAAGAAACCATGCAAGGCACCAACCTGCTCATCGGGAGCAATTAGGCGTTCAGTGTCTTGCTCAAGGACACTTTGACACTAACTCTGGCACATGGCATTCAACTCACACAAACACTCTCTCTCTCAAAGGACCACCATAGAAATAAGCTCTCTAAGCATTATTGTGTTTTCTCCTTTTGACATTATGTACAAATATATGTATATGCATTTTTTGGGGGATATTTTTTTATTGATAGTATACAGTAGACTGACAGGAAATGGGGAGAGAGATGGGGAGTGACATGCAGCAAAGGTCGTCGGGATCGGGATTCGAACCCGCGACACGCTGTCAGGCTGCATTAGCAGCATGCACCTGTATGTGCATTTTTTATTTATTATTTTTTCAACTAGGCCGATGCGCGTTGGGAACAATGCCCTTCGGGAACGCATGGCCCTACGGACCGGTTATGCAATTCAGTGCTCGGGTACACACACACACACACACACACACACACACACACACACACACACACAGATTATGTGCATTTATAGGTAGATAAAGACGTCAGTCAATAAAAGATACAGACACACTGAGAAGAACGCATCATGACAGTTTGAACCTTAAGCCTGGCATACTTCATAGCGCGATGAATAGTGGAAATGGCTGATCTACAAGCTTCTACAAGATCTGCTATCGTTACCTTTTATTTGATAATATAATGACACATGCCCAATATAGGGATGTCGGGTTGAAAGTGGTTAACAACGACGACAACAACAAAAAAAAGTATGTAGTTTAGATTTGCCTTTGTCTAAAAATACATGGAAAGCCACGCGCTCATGTATCATCTTTGTGGTGTGTGTTCACTGTGTTCCTCATTGGGCCCTCTGTGTTCTCTGTGTGTGTGTGTGTGTGTGTGTAAGTAACTAAGTACACTTACTTAAGTACTGTACTCAAGTACAACTTTGAGGTATTTGTACTTTACTTGAGTATTTCCAATGTCTACATTTTAATTTCTGGACTTTTTCTTGTAACAGAGTAAGAATTTTAGTACTTTTTCACCACTGGCTGCGGCCTGGCTGTGGCCCGCTTACTGCATCCTGACTTGAGCAAGGTGAGGGGGGGGGGGAGATAGCCTGTTGGCTTCTTGTAAGACGAGGAGAAAGTGGAGAAGAGGCAGAGAGGGAATTAACACATTCAATCCGAGAACACATACTGTGACATTTTAACATTTCTTTGGCTTTTTTGAAAAATCTTGAAGATTTTCTGCAATGTTTTTAAATTGAACATTTTTAACTAAAATAAAAAAATATATGTATACATATGTTGCTATAATATCAGTGGTTCTCAAACAATTTTTTTCATGTCAAGGACAACCCAAAATTATATGCATTTGTCCACGGACCCTCCCCATCTCCAAATATTAATTTCCAGGGACCCCCAGAAGCAAAGATTTGAGTTAAGAACGTATAAAGATTTGCACAAATTTTTATGATTTTTCAAAAATAGCAGATATACAAGCTCATGAGCTTGTATATCTGCTATTTTTTTCCGTATAGCCAAAGACAACTACTGTATAAAATGACACAGATGCGTTCCCGGTCGTAATGGCTTAAGGAGCGAGATGGAGGAAAAGGATAAAATGGGCATTAGCCCTAATTAACCGCTGCACACAGTGCACAGGCCTAGTTTAGCTTCCAGGACCCTGGGAATGTGTTGGAGGATTGATCCTCTACCTCCGCTCACCTCTCTTCTCTTCTATCTATCTATCACACAGCTTCACTTCTCCCATTCATCCCCCACCAGACCTCTCTCTGCTCAATGGATTCTGCTTATTAGTCCCTTACCTACTCTGTTCATCTCTCTTCTCTCTCTCTCTGTCTCTCTCTTCTCTCTCTGTCTCTGTCTCTGTCTCTGTCTCTGTCTCTCTCTCTCCTCTCTCTTTCTCTTTCTGTCTCTCTCTCTCTCTCTCTCTCTATCTCTTCTCTCTCTCTCTCTCTCTTTCTCTTTCTCTCTTTCTCTCTTTCTCT
>NC_137619.1:1723345-1725845 GCF_963280865.1 Gymnoscopelus braueri | reverse complement strand
CACTGATCCCTGGACATTATTCAGTAGTGGTACGGTGTGTCTGTCGGGCCCCTGTTCCCCCCGTGTCCCCGGCACCGAGCGCTGTCATGTGTGCCTGTGGCTGTCCTTGCTGCGCCTGCCTGTCTGTCTGCCTGCCTGTCTGTCTGCCTACCTGTCTGTCTGCCTACCTGTCTGTGTGCCTGCCTGTCTGCCTGCCTACCTGTCTGCCTGCCTACCTGTCTGCCTGCCTACCTGTCTGTCTGCCTACCTGTCTGTCTGCCTACCTGTCTGCCTGCCTACCTGTCTGCCTGCCTACCTGTCTGTCTGCCTGTCTGCCTGGCTGCCTGGCGCGTGTCCTTAAGCGGACCCAGTGAGCCACTTGTGCTTCGTACCCGTGGGCTACTGTGTGTGTGTGTGTGTGTGTGTGTGTGTGTGTGTGTGTGTGTGTGACTGTGTGTGTGTGTGTGTGTGTGTGCGCGCGCGTGTGCGCGTGCATGCTTAGAGTAAAAGGAAAACAAAAAGCTAATCTAGAAGCTCACAACATGTCTCAATCGTGATGTGTTGTGAGCTTGTAGATCTGCTTTTTTTTGTCCCACGATTTTTTGTAACCCATTTTTTTCACCCAGTGCCAATTGCCTAAGCTTGTAATCCTGGGCGCTACTCTCCCTCTGCCAGCCTGGGGAGAGCCCCGAACTGAGCTCATGCTTCCTTCAACGCATGAGGAGTGAGCAGGCCACGCGATATATGTAAGAGCACGGTGTTTGGGCGGGGGCGCGGGCGGGGACGTCTTTCTCCTACAATAGAAGAGTTAGGACGTCACATTGTAATACAGCCCAAATACCCGATCTCAGCACCAGCCACAGTGGTGCACCTCGCTAATCATTAGACTACCAATCCACTACCAGGAGTCTGGGTTTGACTCCCGCTTGGGATAAAACTTTTTCAATCCTCCGCGGACTACTTTTTTTCGCCGATAAAGTATAGTTTTGGACCATGACGGAGGCGCTCCGACTCAGCAGACCTTGAGGCCGAGGAGTCGCGCCCGAGCGCCTCCAGGCACGAGTGCCCGCGACGACCGGCCGATGGTCTGCTAGTCGACTAAGCGCCGTCCGAGTTATGTACCGATAGGGACAGAATCGTAAATAATATTGGTAGGGACTGCGTTTGCCCCACTGACTGCGTTTGCCCCAACTGCCACTCAAAGTGATTACTGGCCAATCACAGTGCGTCTTTCCCGGGACTTAACCAGCTCTCAACTTCCGGTACGCAACCGCAGTGCACTTACATAGTTGGCGCAGGCCACTTCTTATCACCTGACAGGGGGGAGTTTCCCCGGTAGGACGTAGCGCGTGGAAGGAACACGTTATTCCAACCAGTTCCTCTCCCCTCCATCATGCACCCCGGCTGACCAGGGGGAGGCGGTATAAAGACCAGGATTATTGCGTGTTTTTGTGCGGGTGCCTATCCTAGGAGACACGGGGAGAACATGCAAACTCCACACATGAAGGCCCTTTCGCCAACCCCACCTAGGGTATGGGTACTGATGACTCGGAGGAGAGAGTAGATCTGCTATTTTTGATTGATTTTCTGAACAATGTTGACTCTGACAGGGGGAGAAAAAACACAGTGGGCCTGTGTTTTGCTGCAAGTGTGCACAAAGCTTTGTGCATGTGTGTGTGTTTGCGTTTTATTACCTCCATGGAATCAATGTCACTTGGAATTATGCCTGCGAGATGGGAAGGAAAAAGCACTTTGTTGTTGCTGAGAACAACCCGAGGCTCAGGCACGCCATTTGTTTGCCTACAGTACCTTTGTCTTCTTAGGACGCCAACAAGCCCCCCCGTCCCGTCTCTCTACCCTCATGTGTTCTTTTCTCCTTTTTGCTTCATCCTCTCTTCGTTCCGCCCCTCTCCTCCAGTGTGCGGGGTGCCGGGACGGACGGGCGGGCGAGCACACTGGAGGGGACAGTAATGACTAACTCTGTAAAAAGGTAATGACAAAGTACAGACACTTTAGACTCCACTCTGGCTGGAGGCTACGGGGGCAAAGAGGAAAATTGCAGTCGAGCGCGCACGAGAGGGAGGAGAGGGAGGAGAGGGAGGGAGGGAGGAGAGGGAGGGGAAGGGAGGAGAGGGAAGGGAAGGGAGGAGAGGGAAGAGGTGGTGGAGAGGTCTGGAGGATAAAGAGTGAGAGAACAACAGAAAGGGCATCGCTGACAGATTCCCTCTGAGGCGGCAACAACCACTTCACTTCATGTTACTCATTAGTTATTGAAGGCTCAACACCGTGTCATCACTGTGTGTGTGTGTGTGTGTGTGTGTGTGTGTGTGTGTGTGTGTGTGTGTGTGTGTGTGTGTGTGTGTGTGTGTGTGTGTGTGTGTGTGTGTGTGTGTGTGTGTTTGTGTGTGTGTGTGTGTGTGTGTGTGTGTGTGTGTGCACTTACTGTACATGTGTTTCTGTGCA
Organism: Gymnoscopelus braueri; assembly: GCF_963280865.1. Taxonomy (NCBI): domain Eukaryota; kingdom Metazoa; phylum Chordata; class Actinopteri; order Myctophiformes; family Myctophidae; genus Gymnoscopelus; species Gymnoscopelus braueri. The sequence goes on along the minus strand of NC_137619.1, from coordinate 1,723,403 downwards.
AGTGTGGGGTCCACTAGGATTAGTACAGGTAGATGGGTATTAGATATAGGGCTTGTGT
>NC_137619.1:1703345-1718345 GCF_963280865.1 Gymnoscopelus braueri | reverse complement strand
TTAAAAAAATCGCTATAAGCTTGTAGATCTGCTATTTTTGAATAGCCAAAGAAAGGTAAAATGTGTTCGTGTGTGTGTGTGTGTGTGTGTATGTGTGCGTGCGTGTTCGTGTGTGTGTTTGTGTGCGTGTGTGTGTATGTGTGCGTGCGTCTGTGTGTGTGTGTGTGTGTGTGTGTGTGTGTGTGTGTGTGTGTGTGTGTGTGTGTGTGTGTGTGTGTGTGTGTGTGTGTGTGTGTGTGTGTGTGTGTGTGTGTGTGTGTGTGTGTGTGTGTGTGTGTGTGTGTGTGTGTGTGTGTGCGTGCGTGCGCCTGTGTGTGTGTGTGTGTGTGCTCTGAGCAGACAGAGCTCAGGACCGGTCCTGCCTATTGGCCTTTATATTGGCTTCTCCAGACTGGAGCCAATGCTCTCAATCCTCCCCTCACCGTCCTCTCTAGTCTTCTATTTAATGCTTATTGAATTCAGATCAGTTTCGTAAGCACAACAGATATTTCTGTGGGAAAGTGGGAGAGAGAAAGGAGAGCCATTAACAATTTACAACAAGACCCACGACTCACCCTGCAGGGCGAGTCAGAGAGAGAGATGGTGCTCTGAGATAGCAGATGGAGAGATAGATAGCGCTAGTAGATAATGTTAAACTACAGCATAAGCAGCCGCGTGCGAGCGAGAGCAACATGATGCATACATGCATGCGGTCTCTAGCCCGAGGCAGCTAAACACATGACGATGCATTTTACTGTATTTTTGTATCTGTATTTCTGCGTCTTAGCCCGGGCAGTCACGTGACCCGCCTGCTTTACGGCTCTTGATTCCTGTGGCAGGCGGCTCTATGTGATGTGAAATGTTTTGTCTTTGAGGGAAACGGATCCAGCTCACTTTGTGTGTAAAGCGATATTCCAATAAGCGTCCCTTGGGAGAGAGTTGCACACTAGTTTGTTTCTGTGTAAAGGTCATCACATCCACTCAGCCTCGGCCGAGAGGAGCTGTGATCATTTTATTCCGCTCCGTGGCAGAGGGTCACTGCATTATCTCTGTGACACCGGGGGGACGCATCTGTGTGACTTTTTTTTTGATTTTTTTCGGCTATAAAAAAATAGCAGATCTACAAGCTCAAAGCGCGGCACCGAGTGCCGCGCTTTGAGCTTGTAGATCTGCTATTTTTTGAAAAACCTAGATTTTTTTAGCAAATCTTTGAATATATATATATATATGTTTTAAAGCAAACATTTTTAACTCCGATCTTTGCTTCTGGGGGGTCCCTGGAACAACATATTTTGAGTTGGGGGTCCGTGGCCAAATACATGTCATTTTGGGTGGTCCTTGACATGGAAAAGTTGGAGCACCACTGATATAGCAACATAAGTTTAAAAAATATATATATATATATACTTTTTTTTTTTTTACTGATTTCTTTGGCTATTCAAAAATAGCAGATCTACAAGCTCATAGCGCGTCACTCGGATTAAAAAAAAAAAAAAAAAACCTGTCTTTTGAATATATATATATTTTTAAGTGAACATTTGTAACTCAAATCTTTGCTTCTGGTGGGGGTCCCTGGAACAACATATTGTACAAATAAAAAAATATATATAGATTCAAAGATTTGCACACATTTTCAAGATTTTTCAAAAATAGCATATCTACAAGCTCATGAGCTTGTAGATCTGCTATTTTTTAGTAGCCCAAAGAAATATAAAGTGACACAGATACGTTCCGGGATTGGCTGGGTTATAGCCTCCGCTGTCTGTCCGGTACGACACGGGGCTGGAGGAGGAGGATAGAATGAATGCCATCTGAGGTGATTTATTGTGTGCTGCTGCCCCATGCAATCCATCATTACAGAACCCCCACTGGACCAAACTCTTTGTGTTTTCAAACAAAAACTCTTGTGCCTATACCGGGGGGAAAGAGGAGACATGTTCGTCTCATCTTTAAAGGGATAGTTCACCCCCAAAATGGCTTTTTTCCCCCCCATGGAGACTTGAATTCATGGATATATATTTTTTGTCGCATTCCGACCGGCAGCCGTTCCGGTAGGAGACACAAAGAGTCTCCTTTGTATCTCCTACCGGAACCGCTGCCTACCATGGACATCACACCTGGTCATCAAATTATTGTCTTAGGAATGAGACAAAAACTAAATAATATCCATGAATTCAAGTCTCCATGGGGTGAAATTTTTTTTTTTGAATTGTGTCATGTCACGTCCAACTTGTTTGCCCCTCATCTTTGGAACAAAATGCCAACATAATTTCTGTTCTGGCCCCACAGTGGTGGAATGAACTCCCCACTGATGTCAGGACAGCAGAGTCACTGCCCGTCTTTCACCGCAGGCTGAAAACCCACCTCTTCAGGAATCACTACCCTGACCCTTCCTCTTAGCCTTGCCTACTTGTTGTCAATTACTTGTACGAGCTTTTGTTTTATTGAATCTTGTCTATTTGATACACTTATTTGTTCTAGCTCTTGCTCATTTGATTTTCCTATTTGTGTCATCTGTTTCAGAAAGTAGGTAGCTGATATAATTGCACTTTTACCTTAGCGCTAGGTATACTCTTAGTTGCTTGTTTTAGAAGAGAATGCACTTAAGACATCAGGAGCCAGTAGCACCACCTCACACTAAATTCAAACTTAGCCTAGTTGTAGCTTAAATGACTTTTTAAAAGCCATTTAAGCTTTTTAAAAATGGCTTTTTAAAAGCCATTTAAGCTACAACTAGGCTAAGTTTGAATTTAGTGTGAGGTGGTGCTACTGGCTCCTGATGATTAGTAGTTTTGTTCCCTACCTATGATGAATGCACTTATTGTAAGTCGCTTTGGATAAAACAAAAGCGTCTGCTAAATGACTGTAATGTAATGTATAAACATGTGAAAAGGCCAAGAAAAACACCAAATGGTCACTGTGTTCAATAGCAGTGCAGCAGCTTTAGGCTCAGGTGACTATTATTAACAGAACTAAACGCCACCGCCCGTAAGGAGCATCACTCGTCTTCGTCCTCACCGCGGGGGGGTGGGTGGGGGGAGGGGTGGGGGAGGGGCACCGAGAATGTCAGGAGATAATATGTGTGATCACTGTGAGGACCCTGTCAGCGGAAGGTCAGCGGCCCACCTCCTCCCCCCCACAGGGAGGTGCGGTCTCTTCCGGACCAGGAGGTCCGGGTGCTGACAGCTCAGTGGGAGACAAAATGTCAGCGTCTCCACCTATAGAGGACAAAGCTGTTGGCTCCTTAAAAGGTCTGAGGAGGAAAACGCTCTATCAGGGAAACATTCACCCTCACTAGTGGTGGAAAGTAACTAAGTACTGTACAAGAACTCAAGTACAATTTGAGGTACTTTTACTTTACTGGAGTAGTTCCAATTTTTTATACTTTTACTTCTACTCCACTACATCTTAGCCCTGTTTTATACCTAGGCTATTTGAAAATAGCTGATCTACAAGCTCACGATGCGATGCGACACGAGTAAAAGTATTGCTACTTTTACTTAAGTAAAATATCTGAGTACTTCCACCACTGACCCTCACGATCTCGCGCACACACACACACACACACACACACACACACGCACGCACACGCACACACAGACACACACACACACACACACACACACACACACACACACACACACACACACACACACACACACACACACACACACACACACACACACAGAGGTAGTTCCCCTTCATAGTCCTCTGTGTCTAAACCATGGTGTGTTTGTGTTTATTCCCCAGAGAGCAGTGATTACGGCGAGGCCGAGGTTCTCCCCGACTCGTTCCCGTCGGCTCCGGCGGAGCCGCTGCCGGAGTTCCAGTTGGAGCCGGAGGACGCGTTCATCGTGAAGAACCGGCCGGTGCAGCTGCGTTGCCGGGCGGCTCCGGCCACGCAGATCTACTTCAAGTGTAACGGGGAATGGGTCAACCAGAACGACCACGTCACCAGAGAGAGCTGGACCAGGTCACAGGTTAGAGTCTGACTCACTGCATCCGCACAAAGCCAGCACTATGGGGTCAGGATCCTTTAGAGGTTTTAGTTCCCTCTTTAACGGTTACCGATTCCTTCACGGTTCCCTTTAGCGATTCCTATATATATATTCAGTATTTTAACCCATTAAGACCGGGAAAGCATCTGTGTCATTTTAGATATATATATAGCAATATAAGTTTTTTGAAAAACTCTTAGGATTTAGAACAGTGGTTTTCAAAAACAGCAGATGTAGAAGCTCCAGCTTGTACATCTGCTGTTTTTTGTGTTTGAAAAACGCAAACCTTCTCTTATGGGGGGGGGGGGGGGCACTGGCACAAAAACATTTAAGATGGGGAGGGGGTCCGGGGCCAAATACATATCATTTTGGGGGTCCTTTGCACAAACTACTGATTTAGAAGGCATTTGTAGAATCGGCCTCAGGCCTTAATGGGTTAAAGAATATATATTATTTTGGCCTTCATTATAATGTTTGATAAACACAAATTGAATCATACATACTGTACAGTATACATCATACTGTACAGTACATCAATCATACATACTGTACAGTACACTGTCATAGCAGTGGTTCTCAATGTGAGGTACAGGGATCCTCTGGTTACCAAATGGACCCTTACAGGTCTATTACTCTGAGAGTGTACACATGGAACCAAATGGACCCTTAAACGCAACTTAAACAGCAGATCTAGGAGCTCATAATGCGTCTCAGTGGGACACACAGTGACACACAGTGAGCTCGTAGACATGCTATTTTCTGTGCTTTAGACTAATGCACAACTAAGTATAACTCAGGCTTAATATCTCCCTTCATGGCCAGAGGGGTTTTCCCCTTTGGTTGAGCGGTAGCTGTTTGGTTTCCTATGCGGGAGACCCGTATTCAAATATAGGTGGCTACGCACGCACGCACGGACACACGCACACACACACACACACACACACACACACACACACACACACACACACACACACACACACACACACACACACACACACACACACACACACACACACACACACACACACACACACACATGAACATGTTTGCACACGCAGATAAACAAATCCCGTATGGTTTCATAACAACACGTGCGTAACACACACACGCCCACACACAGAAATGTCACTTTTATTTTAATCTCTGGGGCGCAGACATCATATTGTATTTATATTACATGAGCCATTAGTTCCTCTGGTTTCGTACAGTACAGTATGCATGTATGCAGTATGCATGTATGTATGAAGGACATGTATATGCATGTTAACTATGATTGGCTCACAGCTAATGCATTATTTCTGTGAGCTGAGAAAACTGAGCCTGAACTCACTCACACTCTCTCTCTCTCTCTCTCTCTCTCTCTCTCTCTCTCTCTCTCTCTCTCTCTCTCTCTCTCTCTTTCTCTCTCTCTCTCTCTCTCTCTCTCTCTCTGCGTTATTTAAATTCAAAGGGTCTGTATTGGCATGAGAAAAACATACGTTTTGGGACATAGTTGCCAAAGTTAAAGTGAAACAAAGCAATCAAAACAAAATTATGTATCTACAATAAAAAAAAGAATAATGTAACGTGTAAACAAAGCTGTGTTACGATGCCTCTTAGAGAAATCTTACACAAACCATAAGAATGGTGCATTTGCTGTCAGAAATGGTTCTACATCCACGTAGGAGAGGCTAGCTTAAATAATAAAAGGGATAAACTTTTGAAACAAATGGCAGCAATATGTCAATGTTTTTCATTCACTTGGTATACAACCTGAATCAGAATAATAATTTATTGTCACATTTACAGGTTGTAAAACAGAGGGTGAAATGTGTTATTGAGCACGCTGCATCGTTTCTGTTATTTCCAATGATAAGAGAAAAAGGGAAGGAGAAGAATGGGGGCTAAGGGGGAGAGAGACCAATAAAAAAACAGATTATCTACATATTTACACACTTACAGTGTGTGTATCTATCTGGTGCGGTGAGTACCTGAGGTAAGACTTGAAGGTGCGTGAGCATTGAGCAACTGAGCATAGCAGCACATATTGATTGATTGATTGATTGAATACTTTATTAGTCAGAAATATAAACAGCACAGAGGTATAGTCAGACTTTAAAGGGATAGTTCACCCCCAAAATGACTTTTTTTCTATCTATTAGTCACCCCATGGAGACTTGAATTCATGGATATTTTTGAGTTTTTGTCTCATTCCTGAGCCAATAATTTACTAGCCTCGATCTCCAGGCTTTTATTGTTTAGTTTTGCTAAAAAATAAAAGCCTGGCCCAGCGCGTCGGTGTACTCGGTATGAGGAAGTGTTTCATTTCCCAACCAACCAGAGTGCAGTGGGCGTCGCTCGTAATGTTGTGTTAACAGGGCGGGGGTTGACGGACAGATCGGTGAACCAATGGGATCAGGCGCAATCTCTCGCCGGCTCTATACACCCGCCCCTCTATACACGAAATCAGGAGCGTTGGGGCAGCCTAATAATTGACTAATACATGTCATCAACAAAAACACTATTATGTATAAAGGAGAAAAGGGGAAAAACATCAGCAGTGAATGACCCTCCTTTCTATAGGAAACGGCTCCTGATAGATAGTTTCTAGAAACTATACTGTACATGTTATGCTATGGATGTTAGTTAAGGAATGTCTTCTCCTCCTCAGGTCTGGTGGTGAGGGAGGTGGACATCTCTGTGTCCAGGACCCAGGTGGAGGAGCTGTTTGGCCTGGAGGATTACTGGTGTCAGTGTGTGGCCTGGAGCTCAGCGGGCACGACCAAGAGCAGCCGCGCCTACGTCCGCATCGCCTGTCAGTACTAACACAGCGTGTGTGTGTGTGTGTGTGTGTGTGTGTGTGTGTGTGTGTGTGTGTGTGTGTGTGTGTGTGTGTGTGTGTGTGTGTGTGTGTGTGTGTGTGTGTGTGTGTGTGTGTGTGTGTGTGTGTGTGTGTGTGTGTGTGTGTGTGTGTGTGCGTGCGTGCGTGCGTGCGTGTGTGTGTGTGTCAGTGGTGGAAAAAGTACTCAAAAAGAATAAAAGTACCAATACTGCAATATAGAAATACTCTGTTACAAGTAAAAGTCCGGAATAAAACATTTACTTGTGTAAAAGTACAAAAGTATTGGTATAAAAATGTACTTAAAAAAGTATAAGTACTAAATTGTTTGAAAATAGCAGATCTACAAGCTCACAACGCGTCGTGATGAAGAGTAAAAGTACAATATTTGCCTCTAAGGTGTAGTGGAGTAGAAGTAAAAGAATTGAAGAAAGAGAGAGAGAGAGAGAGAGAGAGAGAGAGAGAGAGAGAGAGAGAGAGAGAGAGAGAGAGAGAGAGAGAGAGAGAGAGAGAGAGAGAGAGAGAGAGCCTATAGGGAGCATAAAGGTAGAGTGTTATCTACTATCTACCTGTCATACGTGTCAACATAAACATGTAATTTCTCTAGTCTCCCATGGCGATGTGTGGCATGGCGTGATTGACACGGTACATGTTTATCAACCTATGAAGAAAAATACAGGAGTGGAAAGAGGCTTTTAGGGGGGGCGGGGGGGACTTTCCTACTGTGTGTGTGTGTGTGTGTGTGTGTGTGTGTGTGTGTGTGTGTGTGTGTGTGTGTGTGTGTGTCATTGAGATGGACAGGGGTGTTCATTACTCTGCACTCTGGGTTGCTGCAACCACTAGCCGTCACTCACTCAACTCACTGCCGACTGCTCTGTGTCGCCCCCTACAGACCTGAGGAAGAACTTTGAGCAGGAGCCACTGGGCCGGGAGGTGCGTCTCGAACAGGAGGTGCTGCTGCAGTGTCGCCCCCCGGAGGGCATGCCCCCTGCTGAGGTATGTCACTGTGTCACTTCTAGAGCCCTGAGACCATGACACATTCATCTGTTGTTTGACACCGATCCCGATTTTGGAGAGTCCTAGCCAGTGTTGATTTTGACATCAAATTTATTCAGTCTTTCGAATAAAATTCCATTTAGTTTTAGTCATATTTTAATAATCTGAAATGTTTTACTGTTAGTCTAGTTTTAGTCGACTAAATATCATAAGATTTTAGTCGACTGAATCTACACTTGATTTAGTCGACTAAAATTTATTTTTTACTTGATGGCGTCGTAATGGCTGATTTTACACTTGGTTGCTGAAAATAGCAGATCTACAAGCGCAACACCCGAGCGCAACCAAACATAAAATGACTTGTCTTTTAGTCCTACTGGATCTCTTCTCCACTAGATCCCTCACTAACATTTTAGTCTAGTTTTTATTTGTTGATGAAATTGTATTTAGTCTTAGTTTTTTTAGTCATCGTAGCTTAGTTTTTACTTCGTTTTTATGTACTTTTTGTCAGTGATAAAAGGTAGTCGACCAACATTTTTCACCATAGTTTTAGTCGACGAAATCAACACTGGTCCTACAGTAGCCCCACTGATTACAGACGCTTTGAAAAAATACTCTAAATCAGTTCTAATCAATTTGTAAAATGTGGATTTGATTAAAGCTTTTAAAAAATTAGACAATTCCAAAATTACATCGTTACTGTCGGGCAGAAACCTCTTATCTCCTTTTTTGTGTTTATTTTTTCTTAAATTAACGGCCTATGAAACGCGGTGCAAAGCGACACGTTTTGAGCTTGTAGATCTGCTACCTTTTGCTATTTTTGAATTTGAATCCTTAAAAAAGTAACATTTTTGGACACATGAGGTTTCCACCTGACAGAGACGCTATTTTAATAACCACCTACATCCTGTCTAACTAGTTGGACATTTTCTGTCGGCGTACCGACAGAATGGTTCAAATAGTTTCTCTCTTGTATGCTTAGTCACACTAATTACACAGACAGCCGCCCCAACAGAAATGCATCTTTGTATCCTGTGTGTTGAGCATGAGGTCAACACACAGGATACAAAGATGAGCATGAGGTCAACACACAGGATACAAAGATGAGCATGAGGTCAACACACAGGATACAAAGATGAGCATGAGGTCAACACACAGGATACAAAGATGCATTTTTCCTTTTTGTCTCAACATTCCACAATACCTCAGAGCACTGTTGATTTCCTCCACTAAAACTAGACTAAAATGTTAGTGAGGGACTATCGGAGAAGAGATCCAGTAGAACTAAAACACAAGTCCTTTTATGTTTGTTTTATGTTGGTCATTTTATCTCAGGTGTTGCGCTCTGAAAATAGCAGATCTACAAGCTCACAACGCATTGTGAGCTTGTAGATCTGCTATTTTCAACATGCAACCAAGTGTAATATCAGCCATTACGACGCCATCAAGGCACCGGCAAAATCCATTTTAGTCGACTAAATCAACTGTAGATTTAGTCGGCTATAATCTTATGATATTTAGTCGACTAAAACGAGACAGAAGACTATGACTAAAACTAAATCAAAATTTGCTGTCAAAATCAACACTGCCTCAGAGGAACATTGTTCTGTGAGAAAGTAATCTATTTATTTTTTATTTTTCACCTATGATGACATACACAAAATACAGTAGACATTGCTACACATCGGCTTTATTATTGCAGATAAAAAAAAGTCAAGAGTGTTAGTCTAGTCTCTTCCCTCGTCCACAGCAGCACACGTGGTTTCACACAATCAATATTTTATCTGTTTTGGAAATACATATGTCTGTCACTCATCCTTTAGCAATGAACCAGCAATGAACCCATTCTGGTTGTTATGTCACTGTTAGGCCAACTCTCTGCCAAAAGAGCAGATCTGCACGCTCACAGCATGCTGTGATGAGCTTGTAGATCGGCTATTTTTATGCAAATAGATTTGGTGTAGAGGGAGAAAAAAAAGGAGGGGGGTAGGTGCAGTCTCCTGGGAGACCCTGGTCAACGAAGTGTATAGGGTTTAAGTATTTTACAATTAGTAATACATTTATATTGATTATTTATGGATATAGTGACATGTTGATTATTATAAATATGGTAATGTACTGTTGAATTACGATTGAAGTCTGTTTGTGCGTGTGTGTGTGCGTGTGTCTGTGTGCGTGTGTCTGTGTGCGTGTGTCTGTGTGTGTGCGTGTGTGTGCGCGTGCGCGTGTGCGTGTGTGTGCACATGCTTGCGTTCCGGTTGTTCACATATATTGCGAGGAGGGAGGGGGTGAGAGAAGAACGAGGAGGGAGGGGAGGGGGTGAGAGAAGAACGAGGAGGGAGGGGGTGAGAGAAGAAGATAGATATTAATATTTTTCCCGAGCAAACTTCAGTCATTATTTATTCATCAAATATTGACAGCTTCTGGTCTAAATGTCAGAAGCTGCATGGAGGCATCATGGAGGCATGGCGTGATGACTTGATAACCCTCCGAGCCTCTCACTGTGTTTACAGGGTTTGTTTGTGCATGATGTTTATGTAGCCTTGGACCAGACTGACAGAGATCTGTTTTTATCCATTCTGACATTTGTCAGAATCGTTAAAAAAAAGAGACCTTGGTCGACCTCCAAATATTCTCTGCACATTCCTTATTTAACCCATTAAGACCGGGAACGCATCTGTGTCATTTTAACATTTATTTGGCTGTTCAAAAAATATTTTTACCCAAAGAAAATTGTGAAAATGTGTGAATACATATATTTTTTAAAGCGAACATATTTAACCAACAGATGTCTACATTGTTCTGAAAAACTATTGTTGATATATCAGTGGTTCTCAAACTTTTTATTGTCAAGGACCCCCAAAATGATGTGTTTTTGACCGCCGGTCCCCATCAAACTATGTTGTTCCAGGGACCCCCCCAGAAGCAAAGATTTGAGTTTAAAAAAAAATGTTTCAAAAAAATTTCTGTATTCAACACAAATGTTCAAGATTTTTCTAAAATAGCAGATCTACAAGCTCGTAGCGCTATGAGCTTGTAGATCTGCTATTTTTGAATAGCCCAAAGTAAAAAAAGATCTAAAATGACACAGATGCGTTCCCGGTACTTAATGGGTTAATGGCCTGACTACCACAGGTGTTTTAATCCCTTCTCTGCCTGGATTTCACAGCATTCCTCAATGAGTATTCTGTTGCTGTTGCCTCAGTTGAAACCAGTATTACACTCGATGGAAACAGACAAATACAATCAATTCGATTCGATTTCAATGTAAATGCCTATATTGAAATTTAATTGACAGTGAAATTCAGGCAAACTAATGGGATTAAACACTTCTTTATTGAACGGTATATAGAATATTTCTGAGCACAAGTAGCCTGATTCGACGGGTATCATCTGTGTGCTTGTGGGTAAGCACTTTATATTTAGAATGTGTACATGCATAGCGTCTGTTAATTTTCAGGATACAAATTGAAAGATAGCAAAAATAGCAGATCGACAACCTCAAAACGCGTCGCTTCGCGCCGCGTTTTGAGCTTGTTGATCTGCTATTTTTGTGTCAAAAAATTAAAGAACGCATATGTGCGAGGCAATAAAGTGATGGATTTGAAAGAACACATACATGCGATCTAGGCAATCAATGTGTTAAACACAGAGCATCCATTGGATATGGGGACGGAGTGGTCGATCAAGACTCACAGAGAATACTATAAATGTCAGAATTGATAAAAAAGATCTCTGTCAAGTCTTGTCCGAGACTATTTAAGCATGAACTACACAGTTCCGCTCATTTGTCTACATGCAAAGCTCTGTTCCACAAAAACAAAGATTGTGCATGAGTGCGTGCGCCGTGCGTTTCTGTTTGTGTCTGACTGTGCGGTCTCTCTCTCTCTCTCTCTCTCTCTCTCTCTCTCTCTCTCTCTCCCCCCTCTCCCCCCCACAGGTGGACTGGCTAAAGAACGAGGACACCATAGACCCCTCGTTGGACTCTAACTTCCTGGTGACCATTGATCATGACCTGATCATCAAACAGGCCAGGCTGTCAGACACCTCTAACTACACCTGTGTGGCCCGCAACGTGGTGGCCAAACGACGCAGCAGCACCGCCACGCTCATTGTCTACGGTATAACACACACACACACACACACACACACACACACACATTTTCTTTTTATCACACCCAACGCATGCATCTTGCTAAAGCTCTAGTCCTCGAAGTTCTTGGAGTCCCAAGCAATGAGGAACAGTTTGCAATTGCAACGTGTCTATGGTGGTTCCAACCATAGAGTTAAAAATAATAGAGAGGGCACCGGATATCGCCTCCCATCCACTTGCATTGAGTTGCTCACCCAGCGCATGGGCTCAATTGAACCCTTCTTCCGGGTTGGAAATTTGGTGGGCGCGGCCTATTTGGGGCTCCGAACGCGTCACAGAAGTGACGCGTTTTGCGTCACAGAAGCGCACAGCCCCATGCGCAAGCTCGTGCGCATGCTCGTGAGTCGAGCCCATTGGTCGAAACCGTTTTCGCTCGTTCATGTAACGGTACTAAGCTGCAGTACCATGAATGGCCAGCATGTCCATTTGGCTTCAATGAAACCACTGGGTTCTGGGGGCTTGGTTCCAACGTGCCAAGTACATGAAAACAGTTGAGAAGAACTGTGCTAACCAAACTGGGTCATAACCTTGTGTGTGTGTTTCTATCTGCCAGTGAGCGGAGGTTGGTCGTCGTGGACCGAATGGTCGGAGTGCAACGCTCGATGTGGGCGGGGCTGGCAGCGACGGACACGCAGCTGCACCAATCCCGCGCCTCTCAACGGCGGAGCGTTCTGCGAGGGCCCGCCCTTCCAGAGAGTGACCTGCACCACACTGTGTCCAGGTGAGCTTCATATCATCTCCTCATAATATGTCCAAAACAGTAACTTTACAGGATAACATATAACAAAACAATGCTACAATAACAAAAATAGCAGATCTACAAGCCTTGTGGATCTGCTACTTTTGATGCTTTCGGGTTATTAAAGGGTTAGTTCACGCCCAAAATTACTTTTTTTTCCATCGGTTAGTCACCCCATGGAGACTTGAATTCATGGATATTTTTTTTGTTTTTGTCGCATTCCTAAGACAACAATGTGATGACCAGCAGACCGGTAGGAGACAAAGTGTCTATATATATTTTTTTTCAAAGTGTACATTTTCAAATCGGGCCCATTGTCTAGAATGGAAGGAATTAAAGTAATTTTGCAAAATGTGTAGAATGTGTGACTGCACTAGCATTAACCTAGGATGAGCACATCATATATATATATATGTACCGAATGTGGTTTAGAACATGTAAAGAATGCAGCTTTTTCTTCTTTTCTAATGCTTTTGTACTAATAATAGATGGGTTGAGTGTAAATCTAAACTCTTGACACTTTGATAGCATGTTATTAGACAGATTCCAGGTTCATTTGTTGACCTGGCATCCTATAGTTTGTATAGGTTTTTTTTCCTTTTTGATACCATACTGTTTTAGACTGATGATAGGTTCTTGGTTTAGCTATGATCCTAGATTACTATCTCTATGCATTAGATTTATTACCTTGTGTTTACCTTGCTTACTGTAAATCACTCTGGATTAAAGGGCAAAACCACGTTGGTAGAGGTTTGGGTTGTGTAGTTACCTTGCCATGATGTAACTCCAAAGGTGGACAAGAAATCAAAAATAATTGCTCCAATTTCTATTCAATGATTGAATTGAACAGAAATTGATCATTCTAAATTTGCTCCTCATTGACTTACATTGTACGGTGAAACAGCTCTCAAAGTCACTATTTTAGCACGTAAACGAACGTAAAGTTGATTCAGATAAGATGTTCTATATCACCAAACCCACTACTGTTTTTTTGTTTTATAAAAATGTCAACTTCCTGTTGATTTTACTATTCGAAGATCTGGATCCGTGGATCCAGTCCAGGTTTTCTTCCTAATAAAAATAGTAAAATCAACAGGAAGTTGACATTTTTATAAATGCAGAAAAAACAGTACTGGGTTTTGTGATGTTCTATATTGTCTGAATCAACTTTGCAAATACTTTGCAAATATTTTAGATTTCTTGTCCACCTTTGGAGTTGGCAAGGTAACTACACAACCCAAACCTCTACCACAGTGGTCTTGCCCTTTAAGAACGTCTGCTAAAAGCCTAAATTGTAAATTGATTGAGAGGTCTCATGTTTGTGTCCCCCTAGTGGACGGAGGCTGGACAGAGTGGGCCAAGTGGTCGGCCTGCGGGACAGAATGCACCCACTGGCGGAGCCGCGAGTGCCAGGCCCCCCCGCCCCGGAACGGAGGCCGCCACTGCAGCGGGAGCATGATGGAGAGCAAGAACTGCACCGAGGGCCTGTGTGCACGCAGTAAGTCACATGACTTTATGATATATGAGTCATGCTTTGACCCATTAAGACCGGGAACGCATCTGTGTCATTTTAACATTTCTTTGGCTATTTTCTTTTAAGAAAAACGTGAAAATGTGTGCATATCTTTGAATACATATACACTTTTAACTCAAATCTTAGCTTATGGGGGTCCCTGGAGCAAAATATTTTGAGGTGGCGGTCCTTGACCGAATACATATCATGTTGGGGGTCCTTGACATGAAAAAGTTTGAGAACCACTGATATTATAGCAACATAAGTTTAAAAAAAACCTGTTAGGATTTAGAAGACATACGTAGAATCCCCAGAAGCAAAGATTTGAGTTAAAAAATTATGTATATTCAAAGATTTGCACAAAATTTCACGTTTTTTCAAAAACAATTGCAGATCTACAAGCCCATAGCGCGGCAATCTGCAATTTTTTTAATAGCCAAAGAAATCTAAAACTGACTTCAGCTGATGTCAACTCATGATTATCATTAGACATTTTGGATGGCGTTTGCTCTTTTTTATTATTTTATCCAAAGACAAATAGCTAAATCAAAAGTCAGAGAATGAAATTCATTAAATTGACCGTCGTCACGTTGTCATGTCGTCACGTTGTCATGTCGTCACGTTACTCACACCATTTACCATTTACATTTAGCAGACGCTTTTATCCAGAGCGGCTTATGAGTGCGAGACCAGAATAAAGCATGAACACTAGTCATCAAACGAGCAGGTTCAATAGTCACACAAGTAAGAGTGCAAAGAGAACGACGTAGAGAAACTAGGATACCAGGTAAACATCAAAGTTAT
>NC_137619.1:1653345-1698345 GCF_963280865.1 Gymnoscopelus braueri | reverse complement strand
AATAGTTATTTAGCGGGTGTGAAAGGTTATTTAACAATTAACCACTTTAAACCCTATTATACTTTGTTGACCGGGGTCCCCCAGGGTACTGTACTTGGTCCCCTCTACACCAATTCTATTCGGCGGAAATCTGTAGCAGTAGCTGATCTACAAGCTCACAAGCACATGGCTATTTCTGCAGTTTTTTTTACATTTTTGAGAATGTTGAAATGTACATAGAAATATGTGCAATTTGTGAAGGGACTCGGTTACAGAAGAATGCAATAATAAAACACAAATTATTTTCTATAGACATATACAAAATGCTACATTTTAACCTGTGTCCATTGATATACAAATACGACAAACAATAGTATGTAGATTTTTTTTAAAAAATATGATACATCTTACACTAAACCTGATAAGATGGAAGCATCAGGATAATATATAACAATTGCATGTTACAGTGGCAAATATAACAGAGAGTGCATAATTAGGCACATCACTTGGGGTGTATATATATACAATATAATGCCCAGAAGCCAACATTAGATTTAAAACCATTTATAGGAAAAAAACTAACAATATTTTCTTCATTTAAACCACAAGCTTGTCTCTCTAGAACAGCTCTTTTTCTGTCACCAGAAAAGTCTTTTTAAAGGTTGTAGTTTCTGTACCCTGACACCTCAAGGGACCCCGGCCATGGCCTAGTAGTGTCTGTCTGGCGACTTCTCAGCACTGTGATATGAATACTTTTATTATGTTCATAACTCATGATTTTTTGCCCTCTCTCTGGGTTTTAACAGACGTAACATAACCCAAACAGACATAGAAATAAATAGACTGAACGCAAGTACTCAGTTTTACATGAAATTCTACTCTTAATGTTAATTGTCTCAGCAGTTTTTGTGTCTCTTTGGCTGTTCTCTCTCTGGAGAAGAGCTTCCATCCTAATGCTCCTAATTCACTATTGTTCTATTTCTGGTAATAAGTGCGGACGGCTGTCGCTTTGAGTTTGGTTCTCTCCTCCTCCTCTCCTCTCCTCTGCCTGCCTCTGTTCTCCTCTCTCACCTTTCCTCCTGCACTGCGTACTGTAACTTCTCTGCTGTTAGGCCTGGTTCATAGTCGGCTGCAGCACCGAAGATGGCTCACGAGTGAGCTTGTAGATCGTCAGTTGTGGAAGAAGTAACAACACCACAATATAAAAATAGCTTTGTTGTGAGCTTGTAGATCGGCTATGTTCAAATAGCCTAGGTATAAAATGGGGCAAAAGTGGTGCCACCGGCGCCGTGCACCTCCAAAATAATTCCCCTAGAAAACTAAAACATTTTTTTTTTGGTATAATCGTTTCGTTTCTTATAGTGTAATAATGGTTTGGTCTGTCCATCTTTTATTCTAACTCGTGGCGCGACTAGTGAGTCTAAAACGAATTGATTGGCATAATGTGGGGAACAAAAACAATGCGACGCCAACCGGAACCACAATTCAGTCAGATAACTCATGAATAGATTGAACCAATATTATAGACCGAATATATATTGAACCAATATATATAGAATGAGAATACAAGTGTGGATGTGATATTTTATCTTGTCGTTCAGGCTCTGCTACATTTTCCTCCCTGCTCAGCACAATTTAGACAACCGCTAACCACTAAGAGCAGGGAGATAGATATATAAAAAACAACCCCCCATGGGGAACAGACCAATAGCAGAGCCCACTGGTGGTGGGAGCAAACGCTGCATGACAACAACCAGAACACACAAAGCAGAAGGAACGCAGACTTTAGGTGAGCTTAAATAACCCGCCCAGATGGACAGCTGATTGCCACGTCAGTGTATGACATATGGGTCTTGCATGACGCTGTAAACAGCCACATAGTAGTGAGCATGCCCGTAACCTCTCGAGTGTATGCTGCCTGAACTAACTGGCAGGCTACGTATCATTTATTTTTTCTGTTTTTTCTAAACCGGATCACACAGGCTAGTTTGGAACGAATACCAGGCCTTTCCTCCGCGGTGGAAAGCCTGGAGACACGAGGTTACAGAAAACAGCCGACCACAACTAGTAGATAGGCTATTTTCACCCAAAGTTCCCCCCAGACTAGGGGGGAACCTCTTCTCATTTCCGCTCGCTCTTTATACCTTCCAGCACAAGGATCCTTATCTCCTCACTGCTGACCTCCTCATCCTCCTCCTCTAACCCGGTGCCGCAAATCACAACCTTATCTAAGTGTTTCTCATCCGGCATGGCCTCATTGCTTCTCCTCTATCTCTCCGCCTGTAATTCTTTCCTGGCTTGTTAAGTCCATCTTTCTCCTTATTCCCTTTTTTCCCATCCCCTCCTTCCCTCTGCTCTCCTCTGTGTCTGTCCATCTAGTCTCCTTTTTTTTTCGAACCAGAGCCCGACCTAGATCACCAATTACTGACGCTTTGACCCATATTTTGTAAAAAGGAAAAAGAAGTGCAACATCTTGAAATTGATTTGGAAACCTTTAATAAAAGTAAATAAAATAAATACATTTGAAACATAAACTGAACTACTTAAAGTATCCCTTTAAGTAGTTCAGTTTCAAATTTATTTATTTTATTTTACTTTTATCAAAGGTTTCCAAATCACCCCCAAAAAGACTTTTTTTTCCTATCAATTAGTCATTAGACTTGAATTCATTCATCTTTGTCTCATCCCTAAGCCAACAACTTGATGACCCGCACCGGTTCCGGTAGGAGAGTCTCCTTTGTGTCTCCTACCGGAACCGCTGCCTATAATTTGGTCAAAGTATTGTCTTAGGAATGAGACAAAAACTAAAGAAATATCCATGAATTGAAGTCTCCGTGGGGTGACTAATCGATAAGACCTATTCTACAATCTCAGAATGTGTCTCATCACATTGTGAGCTTGTAGATCACATTGTGAGCTTGTAGATCACATTGTGAGCTTGTAGAGCTGCTATTTTGGAATAGATTTTGAAAGCAAAAGAAAATGGGGACACGTCAAGCTGCATAATATGTCCATTACCGATGTCTTGCAAAAAAAAAGTCAATGAATAGCTCTCTACTCCTAGCGGTGTGTGTCTAGTCTAGCTCACAGTCTAAGACCGTGGGGCTCAGGCTGCCCGCTAAGCGGTGGGTGGAAGTCAGGGCTAAGCTAAGAGCAGGCGGCCGCGCGCCCGCTGGTCAGTCAGAAAGTCTCACCCAGCAGGGAGAGACTGACAGAGAGCAGGTCAGGTTAAGGCTGCAGACGACCAGTCGGACCCCCACAGCAGCCCCCTCAACCCTGTTGTTACAGACAGACAGCCAGCCCCCCCCCCATTGCAGGGTAGACAGTTGTAGATAACACTCTGGTTTTTCCACCAAATCGGTTCACTCTGATGGAGGCAGGGTTTGTAGAGGTTATACATTCCAATCATGGACTATAAAACAAAGTGTTCTGCATTCGCTGTGCTACCCTCTCCTTTTACTTGACATTTGATTTATATTTGTCTGCATACGTGTGTGCATACGCGTGTGTGTGTGTGTGTGTGGGTCTTGTGTGTGTGCGTTGTGCGTTCTTCTCAATGCCCTTTTAAACCACATAGACCCTCTATACTTAGTGAACTTGACCTGAGTTGGCTCTGTATTCTGAAAATAGCCGATCTACAATAGCGCAACGCATTGCTTCGCGACCAGGGGCCGTATATCCTCACGCC
This sequence comes from Gymnoscopelus braueri, assembly GCF_963280865.1. Lineage (NCBI taxonomy): Eukaryota > Metazoa > Chordata > Actinopteri > Myctophiformes > Myctophidae > Gymnoscopelus > Gymnoscopelus braueri. Next base: position 1,694,678 of record NC_137619.1, on the reverse strand, counting down.
GACTTGTGATGGACATTCGTCAAACTTTCTTTTTTGCACGGAAAAACAAAATGGCCGGTCAATAATATTACAAAAATTAAGTACCTTGTCAGTCCTGAATGTATAACAGTGGACTCCTAATGTGCCATAAATGCAAATGTTCTACACATTTTAAAATGATAGCATTTCTGCATTATTTAAATCAGAGTGTGTTATCTATTCTGAAGAAAGCTTGGAGACTAGGATTTCAGTAATTGGGTCTTATCAGTACAGTCGATGCTTTCTTTCATTTCAATTTACATAAACAAACATAAACAACTTTATAATTAAAAAATCAGTTTTTCGTTTTTTAAGCAAAGATTATCCACAGATATGGACATTGATGTGGTCTTGCCACGGACACATTTGTCCGTGTATGGACCCCTGTGTGCGACGCGTTTTTCTGCGAATGTCCCCGTCCGTCCCCCCCAAAAAAAACAGGGATACTAGGGTTCAAGTAGATAACCCTTAACCTGGTAAACCCCTCCCTCCGAAAATCTCATTTCCATTTGATTTCAGTGTTGAGTCTGGCATGAGGGCCTGTTTGGCTTTTTGGCTGTGGGCGGGAGCTGGGCGGGATTAGTACCGTTGACTGACAACCCCTTCAGCCAATCAGTGGTTCGTTCCACCACCACCACATAGCAACGTGACGCAAGGGGGACTTTTGAAAGGGCCATGCCCAAAATAGTTTGCTTTATACGGATACATGACTATCACTGCCCGCCCCTGCCGGTTCTCTGAACTTTTATTTTTAAGTAGGCTCTGTCATGATTAATTGACCACATATATGAAGTTAAACAACTGAATGCTATCCGAAAAATATCTTAAAAGTAAATTCCGGGCCACAAAAAAAAGAAGTTTGAGGGCGTTTTGAAGTTTGAAAATAGAGCGGACAAAATGTTAATGGCCGCCGTTCGTTTTCGCTGGTTTACCAAGCTAGATAACCCTGTGTGTTCCTGTCTTGTTTTCAGCTCATAACCCTGTGTGTTCCTGTCTTGTTTTCAACTCATAACTCTGTGTGTTCCTGTCTTGTTTTCAGCTCATAACCCTGTGTGTTCCTGTCTTGTTTTCAACTCATAACTCTGTGTGTTCCTGTCTTGTTTTCAACTCATAACCCTGTGTGTTCCTGTCTTGTTTTCAGCTCATAACTCTGTGTGTTCCTGTCTTGTTTTCAGCCATGGCTCCAGGTATGGGTGTGGCGGTGTATGCCGGCCTGGTGGGGGCGCTCTTGCTGTGTGTGATCCTGGTGTTGTGTGTGGGCATCCTGGCGTATCGCCGCAGGTGTCGGCATCTCCACGGAGACATCACCGATTCTTCTTCTGCTCTCACCGCCGCCTTCCACCCCGGCAACTATAAGCCTCCCAGACAGGGTGAGTTCACACACACACACACACACACACACACACACACACACACACACACACACACACACACACACACACACACACACACACACACACACACACACACACACACACACACACACACACACACACACACACGCACAAACGCACACTCATCACTCATGCACTAGACTTGTCATCTAATACCTCCACAACAAATTTGTCATCATTCATTAATATTTTTACATCATTATTATTTGTCCTTTATGATGATCACCGTGGAAATCATAGAGTTGAAAATAAACCTCATTACACATCTATATAGTTGTCAGGCAGAAACCTCATATCTAAACTTTTTATGTTTTTTTCTTTCACAAATGAATGCCCTACTTTGTCATACAAGAGTGGTACACAAGTGAAATAGCCGATCTGCAAGCTCACAACACCTCGCGTTGTGAGCTTGTAGATTGGCTAATTTCACTATTTTAAATTGTTTTTAAAATAATTATAAAAAAGGAATGTTTTTTTAACATGTTGACCTCTCACAGCGTTTGTTATGGTTTCCTTCCTCTGATTTCCTGGCAATAAATATTAATTAAAATAAAAAACGCATGAGTTCCCGAGGCTAAATATTAATTGACAACAACACAGAACTCCTTCAGTTACTCTGTGTGTTTTGCATCGTTTGAATAGACAGCAAATTCCTCCAAGCCATTTGTTTTTACACGAATGAACGGCGAGGATTTTACCACTTAGAGGTTAACCCTCTCAACCTATCAGTTTATTTATCATTTAGACTAGAGGTTAACCGCTCTCAGTCTCAACCTATCAGTTTTGGGCACAAAATATCAAAGAATTTACAGTTTCTTTTAACAAAGCGTTTCAAAACATTTCAAAGATTAAAGCGAAGCGCTGTGAGCTTGTAGATGTTCACTATTCATCATATGATAAAGTACTGTGTATCGTTGCTGTTGAGTAGAAACCTTGCATCTCCATATTATGTTTTTCATAAATTAATGCCCAACTTCATCCTACAAGAGCGTCACACAAAGGTAGTGAAAATCGCCGATCTACAAGCTCACAGCACGTTGTGATGCGACGCATTATGAGCTTGTAGATCGTCTGTTTTCACTATTTTAAAATGTTTTAAGAATAATAATAAAAACGGCACGGTTTTGGACACACAAGGTTTGGACCCCCGACAGCAACAACATGGGGCTGAAGTGGTTAATGTCTCCTCTCTCTCTTCCCCCCTTTGGGCGTCACAGATAACCCTCACCTCCTGCACCCCTCGGCTCCCCCGGACCTCACGGCCACGGCGGGGACGTTCCGCGGGCCCCTCTTCTCCCTGCAGCATGGGGGCATCAACGGGGGCGGGGGGGACAGCCCCCACAAGATCCCCATGACCACCTCCCCCCTGCTGGACCCCCTGCCCAGCCTGAAGATCAAGGTGTACAACTCCTCCACGCTCTCCTCCATGGAGCTGCCCCCCCCCGCCGCCGACGCAGAGATCCTCAGCCTGAAGTCTGTGGGCATGGGGGGCACGATGGGGGGCATGGGGGGCACCATGGGGGGCATGGGGGGCATGGGGGGCTCGGTGGGACGAGAGCGTAGCGAGCATGGGCACGGCGTCCACACCACCACCATGCCCAGGGAGCCCGGGCACAGCGCCGGCGCCACGCTGGGCAACCTGGGAGGACGGCTCACCATCCCCAACACGGGTAAACACTCAAACTTAGATTCTTAAAGGAATAGTTCACCCGAAAAAGTACTTATTTTCTATCAATTACACACCCCATGAAGCCCTTTTTTTGGTTTTTGACACATTCCTGAGACAATAATTTGATGAGCGGCTGGGTTTCCGGTAGCAGACTGTGAAGTTGAGCCCTTTAGCGGTTGGAGTTAGTACAGAGGCCTTGATAGGGAGCAACCAAAATTTTGTATTTATTCTGATTGTACACCAACAATACAAAAATACATGAACACAGGAAGCTCTCCACACAAATGTATATCTCATCTGGAGGCAGTTAGTTTGTACTCCACCATGTCAAGGGGTAGATTACCGAATAATACACGTACATAAATACAGATAATATTATATCTAATAACATCTATCAAAACTCCATGAACTACACCAATAATGATTCATATTACACAACAATATCCCTAGCAATTCCAAATACACATACAGTACAATACACCCTGCGCTTCTGACTTGTGGTCCAGCCCAATTACACTGGCCACAGCACAGCACAACTTGGTACATGTTAACTCATTGAGTGCCATTAACGTGTTTCACGTGTTTTAGCGCTATGGTGCAATGTGCCATTAACGTGTTTCACGTGTTTTTGAAAAAAATAGAAAAAAAATAAAAAAATAAAAACAATAAAAAAATCTTCCTGAACCCAAGATATTATTATCTGAAGATTTGCAGTTCCATCCACTCCTTGTTTAACTTATAACTGAAAAAGGCTGTATCTCGCTTCCTAAGCACTTTTGTTTTACTAAATTTTAAATTTTAATAAAAATTGTAATGGCCAGAAATAGATATTAATAATTATGGCACTCAATGAGTTAAGCTTTCAATCATCACTTAGCATTACCCTTTCTATTGCACTCATATATTACACATTGCACTTGCCCCTCATGATTATCATTTAAGAAATACTTAATCATGACTATTGCGCAAAATACTGTGCAAAATGCTATAAAGTGCCAAACATCAGTAACAGAGGACCTCTCTGTTACAGAGACTCAAAGGAGACTCTTTGAGTCTCTCTTTGAGTGAACTACTCCTTTTAAACGTAGCTTAACTTATGAAACAATTACATATCTTAATGAATTTGTCACCTGTGTGCGGATAAGGACAAGGCTGTCCCTCTCTCTCCTCTCTCAGGTGTGAGCTTGCTGGTTCCGCCGGGCGCCATTCCTCAGGGGAAATTCTACGAGATGTACCTCATTATCAACAAGTGGGAGAAAACCACGTGAGTGACTTTTAGTTCTCTCTCTCTCTCTGTTATGCTCGTCTATTCTCTCTCTCTCTCTGTTATGCTCGTCTATTCTATCTCTCTCTCCGTTATGCTCGTCTTCTTCCACGGCCGCCAGGCACATTACAGATGCATAGCGGAATAGATTTGATTTGATTTTAATTTCTCTCGCTGATTCACTGAATGAAAATAAATAAATAAATGAATTGTTTCAATCACGACCGGCGCTAATTGCTAATTGGTCCTCTGACACTATACACGCCGTTCTGAAAGTACGATATTTTAACCCATTAAAACCGGGAACGCATCTGTGTCATTTTAAGATTTTATTGGCTTTTTCATTGGCTATTCAAAACATTTCGTGAAAAATGTGTGCAAATCTTTGAATATCTATATTTTTAAAGCGAACATTTGTAACTCATATCTCTGCTTCTGGGGGTCCCTGGAACATCATATTTTGATGGGGGTCGGCGGCCAAAAACATATAATTTTGGGCGGTCCTTGACAAGAAAAAGTTTGAGCACCACCGATATAGCAACAAAAGTTTTTAAGAAAAAATGAGAAATTTGTTGAGATATTTTACAGTTCCAAATGTTCTCTTAAAAAAATATATATTCAAAGATTTGGACAAATGTTCACGATTTTTAAAAAATAGCAGATATACAAGATATGAGCTTGTAGATCTGCTATTTTTTAATAGCCAAATAAATCTAAAATGACAGAGGTGCGTTCTTGGTCTTAATGGGTTAAATTATGTCTGGGTAAACTTTGTTCAGTTGATTGTCTTCAGTGTCTCTGTTAATAACGGGTCTGGATCGTTCTGTCCCTCCAGGCTGCCCTCTGAAGGCAGTCAGACCGTGCTGAGTCCCGTGGTGAGCTGTGGGCCGTCCTGCATGCTGCTCAACCGGCCCGTGGTGCTCACTCTGCCCCACTGTGCCCAGCTGGACACGCCCACGCCCGACTGGACCCTCATGCTGAAGACGCAGACCCACCAGGGCGCCTGGGAGGTGAGACACCGATCAATTAACCAGTGTCTTGATTGCCGTGTTGATTTTTGTCGACTAAAAACTATAACGAAAATGTTTTGTCTGCTACCTTTTTTTCACTGACAAAAACTAAATAAACACTAAATAAAAACTAAGCTACGATGACTAAAACTAAGACTAAATATTTTGACAATTTTGTCAACAAATACAAACTAGACTAAAATGTTAGTGAGGGATCTAGTGGAGAAGAGATCCAGTAGAACTATAAGACAAGTCCTTTTATGTTTGGTTGCGCTCAGGTGTTGCGCTCTGAAAACAGCAGATCTACAAGCTCACAACGCGTCGCAGCGCGACGCGTTGTAGATCTTCTATTTTCAGCATGCAACCAAGTGTAAAATCAGCCATTACGACGCCATCAAGGCACCGCCAACATACATTTTAGTCGACTAAATCAACTGTAGATTTAGCCGACTATAATCTTATGATATTTAGTCGACTAAAACTAGACAAAAACTAAAACATTTCAGATGACTAAAATATGACTAAAACTAAATGGAATTTGATTCAAAAGTCTATGACTAAAACTGAATCAAAATCAACACTGGCGCTGATCCAGTCCCGTTCCTGTTCTGTTCCTCTGTCTTCACTCAGGAGGTGCTGACGGTCGGGGAGGAGACTCTGTCGTCTCCCTGCTACCTCCAGCTGGAGGAGGAGAGCTGTCACGTTCTGATGGAGCAGCTAGGGACCTACGGCCTGGTGGGCCAGTCCTGTCCCCCGCAGCCTGCCTGCAAGCGCCTTCAGCTGGCCTTGTTTGCGCCTCGAGCCCCGTGTCTTTCCCTGGATTACATCCTCCGAATCTACTGCATCCACGACACCCCCCACGCCCTCAAGGTATAACATGTCAGGTGTTTTTTTTCCTTCTCTGGCAGTGTGTTTCATAATCTATCTATCTGTCTGTCTGTCTGCATGTTGGACATATTTACTGAGCGTGCCACAAATTGTCAGGGTATTTACTCATCAGGGTATGTACTCAAACTTATGATGTACTGTGTATGAACACAGTAAGTCAGTGGTGGAAAAAGTACTGTTTTACTAAAGTAAAATCATCAATGCTGCAATGTAGAAGTACTCTGTTACAAGTAAACGTCAGGAATTCAAAATGTACTTGAGTAAAAGTACAAAAGTATTGGCATCAAAATGTACTTGAAGTACCAAAAGTCAAAGTACAAAAATGTTTGAAAATAGCAGATCTACAAGCTCACAACGCGTCGCGTTGTGAGCTTGTAGATCTGCTATTTTCAAATAGCCTAGGTATAAAATAAGTGTAAGGTGGTTAATGTATGTTTTATAATGTAATCATTTATATCTGCAAAGTAACTAGTAACTAAAGTTTTCAAATAATTGTGGTGGAGTAAAAGTACAATATTTGCCTCTGAGATGTAGTGGATTAGAAGTAAAAGTATAGACTACTGGAAATACTCCAGTAAAGTCAATGTACCTCAAAATTGTAACTTACTGTAAGTACAGTACTTGAGTAAATGTACTTAGTTACTTTACACCACTGCAGAAAGGTAATTGCACTGCTCCTACTGTAAATTGTGTCTGATCTCTAGTGAGGTTTTAAGTCGATGTCCTGAATGGCCTTGGGTCTCTCCAAAGGCTGATTGCAAAGACCTCTGTGTCAGGACACAATCAGAGAAACCAGGGAGATATTTATCTTTTCATTTGCATTCCATAAATAGTCTTTATGGGGGTTTTTTTTCAGACGTTATTTTTATTCACGTGAACTCTTCTGAAATACAGAATTCTTGAGGGTCAACGGTGTATCGTGTTTACATAATAAACACGACAACTAGTGAACTAATGAAGGAACCAGTAGGGATCAGCAGTATGACAAGACACTACGGTACGAGGGGCAATTGTGAATTGGCATAACAATGAAATTGTGAGGAAAAGGTGAAAAAGAAAAAATAATTGCAAAACAAAAAGCTACCCATGAGGTGGTGTTTGTTATTTAGATTACATTAGATCATTGATCAGAGGGATAGTTCACTTGTTTCTTTTGTGGGCCTGCACAGTCCTTTGAGACTTTAACAGTGATTAAGGGCTTTACACATTAGTATGATATGAGAGTTGAGTTTACTTGCTGATGAATCAGGAGGCCAAATGAATGCATTTACACATGTTCTCTTCTCCCTTTCTTTGCAGTCTAACATCAGAACGTACAGTAGGGGTGGAAAATATTATCGATTCAACAATTAATCACGATACGGACATGGACGATTATGAATAGATTCATAAATGTCATGTTAATGTCAAATCCATTATTATTTATATATTTGTGTAGTTTTTAATTTTTATTTTAATTTTCTCATCATATTACTAATTGCACAGAGCAGAAGCCAGATGTTGGTTGGTTATCAGAACATTGAGAAGCCTTTGTTATAAATCATTATAATCATTTTTTACAAAAAAGGACTTGTTTATTTTCTTGTTGGATTTCTGCAATTGTTGATGTTGGCAAATATAACCTTCTAGTTGACAGTGACACATCTCTTCCATTAGTGTTTATTATCTATAAAAGATAATGGAAGTAAATTAATCACAATGCATCGCAAATGGCAATAATCCCTATATAATGGAATCATAGCCCTCTGAATCGGAATTGAATCGTCAGGTACCGAGCGATTTCCACCCCTACTATACAGTATGCACAAAATAATGTGCAATTTCTATCAATATAATATCAAACCTTCAGTGCCACACCTTTTAGTAAATATAGACAGACATTATTAACATCTAATCCATAGAATCTACCACTTAATGTTTTGAAATGTCCCACTTGTCAATCAGTCTTCAAAAAGTTGTCTCTGTCATGATCATAAGTATTATTATTATTGTTATTTGCCGTCGGTGGTGGTTATTATCCTGAACTTTACATAGCGCTTTGCTTCGTGTTTTGATTTATTAGCATCCTGTCACTCACATAGTCGATAAGACAAACAATAGGAAATGCCAGACGTGAATTTATTTATTTATTTGAGCTATTTTAGCTGCTGCCTGTTCGTGTCTCTGTTTAATCTCCCATCTCTGTCTGTGTCTTGCAGGAAGTGATGGACTTGGAGAGAAGTTTAGGGGGAGTGCTGCTGGAGGATCCTAAGCTGTTGCTCTTCAAAGACAGCTACCACAACCTGCGTCTGTCCATCCATGACATCCCTCACTCCCACTGGAGAAGCAAATTACTGGCCAAGTACCAGGTCGGTCACACAGCCTTTCTTCTAGCCAGTCTGGTCACACAGCCTGCTACTGCTGGGCCATTCTCTGATGCAGCACAAAGGATGTGCTTACAAGTGTCTGGCTCTGTTGGAAAAAAGGCTAAAATACACCAGAAGCATTTTATGAACTGGTCAGATATAACAGATTTAGCTAAGCGACCGTGAAAGATGCCATTCAATGCTGTGTTATAAAGCAATGAGCAGGAATACATGCAGTATGTGGTCTAACAAAAGACTCCCATTTGTTGTTCTCCTGTGGACCAGCTAAAGCCTGAGTTATACTTAGTTGCACGCTGGTGTTGTTGCATGGCGTAAATAGCAGATCTACAAGAGCTTGTAGATTGATTGATTGATTGAATATTTTATTAGGCAAAAAAAATGTAAAACAGCACAGTTACATTTAAAATACTTTGTCTAAAAGGTCCGTTCTTTGCGGCCTTGTTTCCATTGAGGTCCTTGGTATTCAATTCATAGTCATATATATTGGCACCAACAGTTCAAATATCAACACAAAAATACAGATTTCCATCGCTTGAGTGCCAGGATTCATAAGAGCCTGTTTACACGTTCTTTTGAATTTTCATTGTTTAATCTGTGATCGCACGGCTGTGTTTATTTCTCATCAACACTTTCGTTTTCCACTTACGTCACACTCACCCGGAGCCGGATGTAAAAAAAAAAAATCATTTCCGGGTCACGTTGTTTTTCTCCGGTGATTTTCGGCCAGAATAAGGAAAAACACGGTTTTTCACACGGTAGAAAAGACAAACGGACAGCTCAACTTCTATTTTCTTTGGTCCGGGTGACTAACAGCCATCGTCGTAGTGTATCACGTCGTTTTCAGGCCGATCAGCGGGCCGGGAATTGTCGAAAACGTCACATCCTTTGAATGACCGGATATGACGTGGGCCTGTTTGGGAGGGGGTGAGCGAGGTGATCAATGTTTGGATGTGCTGCTCTCTACTGGTGGAACAATCGTAGGTGCTTGACAACACAATCAGAGAATGTATTTGAATGAAAAATTACAAAACAAAAAAATTAAAAAAGACGGGATCTTGGCACTGTATGTGTTAAGTAAATGTACTTAGTTACTTTCCACCACTGGATCGTGGTCGCTCTCCTCCATACGGAGGTGGTGATTGGTCATTAAATCCAATTACTCATCCGCAAGCACGCCTGAGCTCGTTTAAGTTCATTAAGCACACACAGAGAATGTACGCATTCGCACAATTAAGCCACAATATGTGGCCAGACGTTAATGTGAGTCATAACTGATACTGTACAGAAGTGATTAAGATAGGATATGAATAGGATTTGATGGAAAATGACCAATTTGATGATCCTAACAAGCAGATGACAGTTTTACTTCAACGGTGAGACCTTTAGGTCTGCAGTATCTTCATAAATTAGAACACGTGGCACCAGGAACATACAGCATATGCTTACTGTACACAGCTTAATATTATGGATGCTACAATGTCTGAGGAACCTGAACGAAATGATTTGACTCTTATGTACCCGTACACAAGATGTACTGTAACAATAAAGAAACCTTGCACCTTGAGGAGTGATTAAAAGCATAGTTTAAGGATGTGCGTTAAGCCTCGATATTACAGCACACAGTAAACTCCTCAGTGTTAATTTATCCATTTGTAACTCTTAGTTTGGTTAAATTTTTTTGTACACTCTTAGTGTTATATTAAGCACTCAAACACGTGGTTGAGTGGAGTCTCCCAGGGCTCTATACTAGGCCCGCTCCTTTTTAAACCCTTTACACCAAATCTCTTCACCGAAAATAGCATCACAAGTTGGCCTCACAATAGCTCACAGCGAGATTGTAGATCTGCTATTTTCACAGAATGTTTCCCCCAGAATGGGGACGCTATGGTTCATCTGGTTAAATTAAATGTAATTAGCGCTCAGGGTGGCGCAGTGGTAAAGTAACTGCGCACCATCATGGAGTCTGAGGTACCGAATCCACCGGGTGCATTCGGCTTTGTCGAGGGAAGCCGGGCGGGAAGGGTGAAGTTCGTCACTACTACCACGGCAGTGACCACACATAGAAATGTGTGAGGAGAGGAATCAATTGGCATGACGACTACATTGGGGGAGGGAAAAAAAGGGGTAAAAAGCAACAACCAAAACATTTTATTAAATGTCCTTCCATGTGTGTGTGTGTGTGTGTGTGTGTGTGTGTGTGTGTGTGTGTGTGTGTGTGTGTGTGTGTGTGTGTGTGTGTGTGTGTGTGTGTGTGTGTGTGTGTGTGTGTGTGTGTGTGTGTGTGATACAGGAGATCCCGTTCTATCACATCTGGAGTGGCAGCCAGAGGCCGCTCCACTGCACCTTCAGCTTGGAGAGAGGCAGCCTGGCCGTGTCACAGCTCAGCTGCAAGATCTGTGTCCGGCAGGTGGAAGGAGAGGGTCAGATATTCCAGCTGCACACAGACATCCAGGAGGTATGGACCGTTATTACACCTCTGGCAGTGGTGGAAAGTAACTAAGTGCATTTACTCAAGTACTGTACTTAAGTACAATTTTTTTTTTGTTTACTGGAGTATTTCCAATTTTTTGTACTGTACTGTACTGTACTTGTACTGTTACTTCTACTTCACTACATCTCAGAGGCGAATATTGTACTTTTACTCAACTACTTTTATTTGAAAACTTTAGTTACTTTGTAGATTTAGATTCTTATTACAAAACATACATTAACCACTTATACAGCCCTATATACATTTCGGCCATTTGAAAATAGCAGATCTACAAGCTCACAATGCGTCGCATCTTGTAGATCTTCTATTTTCAAATGATTTTTATGCATTTTATAAATTTGAAAACTTGTGATATGGGACATTCTGCATAATGAGTACTTTCTATTTTTGTACTATAAATATATTTTGATACCAATACTTCTGTACTTTTAATTCTTATTAATAATTATTAAATTAGTAAATGTAGAATTCCGGACTTTTACTTGTAACAGAGTATTTCTACATTGCTGTATAGTGAATTTAATTAATTCGTTGAATTATGTTTTTTGATCTCTTATATGTCTTATGCACGATATTACTTCTGTAAACCTGTGATGTGACAATAAAGCTGATTGATTAATTGATTAATTAATTAATTCATTCATTGATTCAGTAATAAGAAAAGATAATTTCATATTGTTTCATGTTGGTATATTTTCTTTCTCTCTTTCAGACTCTCCCGCCACACTCGCCCATGCCCTCGGGAGGTCCCTGCCTGCCTTCCTCTCAAGTGGGACCCTATGCCTTTCGCCTGCCCCTCTCCATCCGCCAGAAGATCTGCGGCAGCCTGGACGCCCCGAGTGCCCGTGGTTGTGACTGGAGGCTACTGGCTCACAGTCTGGGCTTTGACAGGTTAGCATAGCATAGTACCTATGTGTGGCGCGCAATATAATGATACCAGTTATGTGCTGCCTGTGATGGAGGAAGTACTCATATTTGTTACTTATGTAAAAGTATCAATACCACAATCTAGAAATACTAGGGTAAAAGTCAGGTATTAAACATTTTAGCAAAGGTATTGGCATTAAACTATACTTTAAAGGTACTTGTTGTGCAGAATGTCCAAACCTCAAATCATTTGACTAGGAACTGAAATTTCGACCATATGTACCACACATGAAACTGGATGCTCTCATCAGTATTTTAACAGTCCAATAAATCATTTTATAGCATTATAGTTTGATATGCATGATCCTTTTTTCATAATTTATCCTGCCTTTATTTTTCATATTAGCATTATTTTAATTGCAGTGTATATTGAAATAAAAGTAAAAAGTGGTGGTGATTTGTCTCAGGCCTAAAAAGGTTTGCCCAGCCCTGTTCTAGACTAGAGCATTGGTTCTCAAAGTGGGGTCTGGGGACCCCCAGGGGTCCTTGGGGGGGGGGTACCAGGGGGTCCCCAGCAAAATTAGTTAATAAAGCGTAAATAAGCGTAACACAAAATACAATCATTTTAACCCCTTTAAAAAATTAACATTGCAAATTACACCATGATGAGTCATCACAGTGTAATTTGCAATGTAAATTTTTTTGCAATGTTACATTTTTTTGCAATGTTATTTTTTTATTTATTTTTTTCTTATTTCCACACAACTCCTTTATGCTATATTAATGACATAGTTAAATATTGAAAATGGGTGGATTTCCCCTTTAAGCTATTCAAAAATAGCAGATCTACAAGCTCATAATGCGGCACTGAGTGCCGCATTATGAGCTTGTAGATTTGTAGATTTGTAGATTTTTTTTTATCGTGAAAATGTGTGCAAATCTTTTAAAATATATATATTTAAAGCGAACATTTGTAACTCAAATCTTTGCTTCTGGGGGGTCCCTGGAAAAAAATGTTTTGAGATGGGTATCCGTGGTCAAATACATATCATTTTGGGGGTCCTTGACATGAAAAAGTTTGAGAACCACTGGGCATACAGGTCTAGAGGGGAAAACCATAAAGGACAGCAAGAGTAAATGTTTTGCCATTTTGTGCAGAGGCAGTTCTTGAGACTGTTGTTGGGACCCTGTGCATAAAATCCAACAGGACCCTCCTGACCATCTGCAATGAGCCTTCAGGGCGCTTATTGCTCTTGGGTCACAACAAGTAGTTGCCTATATTTTACCGGTTCATAGAATATATCTCTATCATGTGGGCTCTTTTTGGTGCAGCTTCTGAAATTCAGGGTCAGGCTTTGGAACAGTTCTGTAGGTCTCAGTTGGCCCAATTTTCTAGAGCACTGTTTCCCAAAACGATTTTTGTGGGTCAAATATTCCCCTTTTTGTTATAATTATTTCAAAAGATTTTCAAAAATTAACAAAAGAATGTTTTTCCATAAATTCCACAAATATAACTTTTAAGAAGTAATGAAAATAACCGATGTACAAGCTCACAACGCGTTGCGAGCTTGTAGATCTGCTATTTTCACTAGTTTTGGGTCCCGGGGAGACATCACATTTATTTGGGCCGTAGAAGTAAATGTAAAAGAACATTAGAAATACTCCAAAAAAGTAAAAAAAATACCTCAAAATTGTAGTCAAGTACAGTACTTGATTTTCTTCCTTGCGTCATCTATCTTTAACTCTCTCTCTATCTCTCTCTCCCCCCCTCTCTCCCTCTCAGGTACTTAAACTACTTTGCGACCAAACCCAGCCCCACAGGTGTTCTCCTGGACTTATGGGAAGCCTGTCACCAAGGTGACGCAGACCTGGTCTCTCTGGCAACCGCGTTGGAAGAGATGGGGAAAAGTGAGGTGCTGGTTGTCATGACAACGGATGGGGATTGCTGATTCGTCAAGGAGCAAGAGAGCAAAGCAAAAATATTTCTTTTTTTAACTTCTTTTTTTTTTGGGGGGCCACCACGACAAAAAAGATCTTAACACCTGCCTATGAATATGCACAACCCCCTGCACTCACCGTAAACCTTTAGACCATGCCGGGTTCCTTCACACTCCGTTTACCTCTGCCTCGTATCTGTCCCTCGGTGGCCCTCCGGTCGGTCACGTTCCCGCTACGCTACAGCCGTTCCCATGTCGGACCGTCCTATGATAACCACTAAAGCCTAGATCAGCTTGAGGCCTCCAACTCAAAGCAATGTGTGGCACCACCTTCCTGGAAGGTGGACGGAGGAGCAGCATGGTGTAAACTAGGTGTAAATTCATCTGCCGTGTGTGTGTGTGTGTGTGTGGTGTGAATTGTGTTCTTTTAACAGGGAAACACGTAGGCGAGCACAGGCTCTTTGTAAATAAATAACGCTTTGCATCACACAAAAATCACAGTATTAGATTACATCAAGCACACACACACACACACACACACACACACACACACACACACACACACACACACACACACACACACACACACACACACACACACACACACACACACACACACACACACACACACCTTTAGTGCCCATACAAAAAGTGCATAATTGAACACCATCTCATGGAGGGAATGCACTCTGTCCTTAAATCTATGTCAACATGCAGAGTGTAAAGTGAACAACAGGCGGTGCAGGTCTGTCTTTAAACTCCTCAGGCTCTCTGGACTCACTCTTTATTGTCACACGTGAACAAAGCCTTGGGTCACGATTCCCCCCCCACCCCCCCCCCCCCCCTCAGACTGAGACAGACAGCGGATTGCCCCGTCCCAAAACTGTTTCGACTCGCGACGAAACCATATCAGGAAGGAACCGTCGTGTTCCGAGGGGCTTTGAGCAGCGTATCGCTTCAGGCTGCGGAAGCCCCCCCCCCCCCCCCCCCCCCCCCCCCCCGCTCTGTGAGGTGGGGAGGATGGATTTGGGAGTTTGGATTTCGGGGATCGGCGAACAAGACCGCCGGATTCTCTATATATCGTACTAACAAATGCCTCAAAGCCTTGGCATATCGCTTTCCCCCCCGCCCGCCCGACACGCCGGGGTGTGTTCTATCTTTCATCTTTTCTCCTTTGCGTCCCCCTCCCCTCCCCTCCCTCCCGATCTGTGGAGAATGAACTGCAGGGGTGCATCCTAATCAGCCCTTAAAAGTTTCCTGTAGGGAACGCTCTTTAAGTTATTATCCATATTTTGTGGATTTGTTTCTTTTTTCCGCGGTTCATCCGTGCCATCGCTATTGTTATGATCATATAGAATCTGTTTTTTTTTTCTTGTTTGTGCTTTGATTAGCCTACTGAGCTGCTGAGTACTGTGTTATTCTGTCGTTGTTTATAGTAGAGGAGGCCAAATTGAAGAGTTAGGAGCACAGCGGGAGTTGGGAGTTGTGAATAACAAAAAAAACATGCTTATTTGTTACTTTCAGATATTGCGTATCTATTCAAAATGTAAGATATAGTCTCTTACTAGTCTGTAATACAAGATTAGAGGTGGTGAAATGTACGGAGGAATATACAGTAAGCTATATTTGGTAGACATTTTTGCCATGACCGGGGGGGATGTGTTGCTGCTGTTGACAAAGTAACAATAGATTAGCCGTTGCCTTGTATCGACTCGGCAGCAAAGGGACCATAAACTTTACCTCAAGACCATTTGACTTATGTTCCAATTTGTTCTCTTAACACTTGTCTGTGTGCCCCCATTCCTCAATCCCTTTCCATGTATCTCATTATTTCTGCCCCCCCCCCCAAAAAAAATCCCTGTTTTTATTGGCAGTTGATAACAGATTGTTTACCTTTGTACTAAACCGCCTGCTTTGTGGTCAGGATGCTCAAGCTGCTGTTACATCAGCGAGCGTTTGACAGACTGAAATTCAAACGCTGTCATGTGGAAGGTTTTGTCGTTATCTAACTATATGTCTGTGTTGTTGAGTCTTAATCCCTCAGAGCAAAAAAAAGAAAATGAAAAATGAAAAAAAAAAAAGTGTTCAAATCTTTTGAAACCAGAAAACCAAAACACAGGCAGTATCCCTCTTCTTAAGCAGTGAGTCATGTCATAGTTGTGTGTGATCGGACTAAAAACAGGTCTGTGTGCGTGCGTGGGTGTGTGTGTGTGCAACCCGATCTCCAGAGATTACCGTAACATTGCACGGAACGAGTGCACTTCATTCCGTGGATAGCCGCCTCGGAACTCCCGAATTGCGTGCATATGGTACGGCGCTGCCTTTGTGACAAAACCATTTCGGAGGCGCGCAGTCACAGGCGAATTGTCACCCCGTGAAGGACCACCGAGGGAGCTAAGGCGACCGAGTTGCCGTCCTGAACGGTGTGACATTCGCCTGTGCCTACTCAGCGCCGTTTGAGTTATGTACCGATAGGCACAGAATCGTAAATTTTATTGTGCGGACTGCTCTGCTTCCGGGTTTTTCCGCGTTGCGACTGGTTACGCCCACCGTGGGACTCGCCGTACATATGCACGCAATTTGGGAGTTCCGAGGCGACTATCCACGGAATGAAGTGCACTCGTTCCGTGCAATGTTACGGTATTCTCTGGAGATCAGGCTGGTGTGTGTGTGTGTGTGTGGGCGTGCGTGCTTAAGATTTGTCATCTCTTTTTGTAAGTGCTATGCAAGTACAAAAGAACAGTGAATTGTTTCCTTCTTTCCCCTAAAAGAGTAATTATATATTTTTTTCAGATCAGGGCATTGACAGGGTTCATTGATTGATTCGTAGCTTACGGCGGTTGAAGTCAACAGTAAAAAAAAAGGACAATACACCACACGGTCGTGTGATCGCTAAATGTGTCACGGAATTCTCTCAGCTACATCTGAAGGAATGGACTGCTTTACCGATGACTCTGAGCCACGGAGAGAAAGGCTGTGGAAGAGGCAGGGAGGCTGCAGTGTGCTGCTACAGTGAAATGTGTCACAAGCATTATGAACCAATGCCCTGCTGCACAACGTTGGCCGTAACGACACGTCTGAACATGAACTGTTTAAAAAGAAAAAACCTTGGAACCCTTAAAGCCACGGCAGGCAGGACTCCTACTCTGGCCCAAATCTGCTTACAGAGACTGATTATAGCTGTAGACGAACGACAGTGTTCATTTGTACTGAGATATATGAACGAGATGCTTCTTGAGTGTCTCGTGAATTCTTTTCTTCGTCCACAACTCCGGGAGAGATCGCTCCTCGGGGGTTGAAACGGATTATACCTTTTGCTCCCGTCAAAGAGAAGAATCAAGCCTTTGATCGAAAAGTCAGTCCCTAACGTTTTTATGAAAAACTGGAGTCGGTGACATTGTTTTATCTCTGTAAACTACCAATTGTAAATAAACGTCTAGCCTTCTTACCTGTAACTAAATATAATTTTTATGCAATAAATTATATTTCCTAGTTTAACATGAGTATGTTGTTGTGTATTGTCTTATGTCACTGAAGATCTATACTTCATCTTACGACGGTGTTATGTCCTGAAAATAGCTGCCCTACAAGCTCTCTAGTGCATTGGTTCTCAAAGTGGGGTCCGGGGACCCCCGGGGGTCCTTGACGGAGTTCCAGGGGGTCCCCAGCGAAATGATGGATAGTTCGGAACCAAATGGACCCTTATGGGTCTGCAACTCTGAGAGTGTACAAATGGAACCAAATGAACCCTAACGGGTCCATTTGGTTCCATTTGTACACTCTGAGTTAAATTAACATTAATTTTACAACATAAATTTGGGTCCCAGAGATAGAAATGCCATTAAATGGGGGTCCGTATAGCCTAATGCATGTCAAACTGGGGGTCCTTGAATTTGGGGGTCCTTGACAAGAAAAGGTTTGAGAACCCCTGGCCTAGTGCTATAGCCACACAAAAAAAGTGCATTTCCATAAAATGACTCGGCTGAAGAGCGTGTACTTTGGGCATTGTGTTGGTGCGATGGCACCAGTGTTTTGCTTATCAATGACACCCCGGTTCCTCAGAAAATGCAGAGCTGCTCATCCTCTCCTTCACGTTCTCACACCTCACTGAAACATTTCCTCTCCTTCATGTTCTCACACCTCACTGAAACATTTCCTCAGGGTCCATTTAGCTCTGAAAGCTTCAAATCGGTAGTCTGTCCAGGCTTCAAATTAACAAGGTTTTAGAGACACGGATATTAGCTTTTAGAATTGATTTGGTGTGTGTGTGTGTGTGTGTGTGTGTGTGTGTGTGTGTGTGTGTGTGTGTGTGTGTGTGTGTGTGTGTGTGTGTGTGTGTGTGTGTGTGTGTGTGTGTGTGTGTGTGGCGCGTGAGCATTCTAACCTGGCTCTAGTCTAAATGGGGAACAAGCAGCATGCTGATTTGTCTGATTTATCCCTCGCATCGAGAACCGGCATTGCAGAGAAGTGCAGTAAATATGTAATATAATATGTAATATGATCTTAATTGTGTGAGCAACCCTCTTTGTACCTGTTTCATTAAGTATATAATGCTAGTTTGGCACTTATGCTCCATCCTTCCTTCGGTGCATAACTTAATTGCACCCTAGACATAACATGAAGGCAGGCTAACAGCACCCGCTCTGCACTGTGTTTAGCTTTTCAGCAAACTATGCAGATTTATACATCAGAACATAGACTACTGTAAGCATATCTAATGCACTTCTCTTTAAAAACAGGACATACTGTATGTCATAATCAGATGCAGAAACACTTCATATGAAGAGTGTCTGATTATAATCATGTATTGTATTGATATAATGAGTTGTAATATTGCATTGTAATATTAACCACATTGAGCACAAGCATCCCTATTATGGGAATGTTCATAATAGACGATCATTCTGTGAAATGGGCATAGCATTCGGCAAAAATAGCTATAAGCTATTTTGGGGGAGGAGATTTGGTGTAGAGCAGTGGGTTTTCAACCTTTTTCATGCCAAGGACCCCTAAATTGGTATACATTTGGGCCGCGGACCACCATCTGAAAATGTTTTGTGGGACAGGGACCCCCAGAAGCAAAGATTTGAGTTTAAAAAGTTCGCTTTAAAAGATATATGCATTCAAAGCTATGCACCACACATTTTCAAGATCTTTCAAAAATAGCAGATCTACAAGCTCATAGCGTGCCGCGCTATGAGCTTGTAGATCTGCTATTTTTGAATAGCCAAAGCTAAGTGATTAAAATGACTAATCACTTACCACTGGTGGTCCCCGGACCACTGGTTGAGAGCCACTGGTGTAGAGGGAAAGGGACAATGTATAGACTATTCTATAGACCCCTATGGGACCCCAGTCAATGAAGTATGTAGGGTTTAAATGGTTATAAGTCGTTCTCTCAGAAGTGTCAGGTTCATAACATGAAACGCTGTGCCCTGTGGAACACAGGCCTGGTTCAGAGATGACATTATATTATATTATGTTATCATGGCTTTGCTAACACAGGCCTGGTTCAGAGATGACATTATGTTATGTTATCATGGCTTTACTAACACAGGCCTGGTTCAGAGATGACATTATGTTATGTTATCATGGCTTTACTAACACAGGCCTGGTTCAGAGATGACATTATGTTATGTTATCATGGCTTTACTAACACAGGCCTGGTTCAGAGATGACATTATGTTATATTATCATGGCTTTACTAACACAGGCCTGGTTCAGAGATGACATTATGTTATATTATGTTATCATGGCTTTACTAACACAGGCCTGGTTCAGAGATGACATTATGTTATGTTATCATGGCTTTGCTAGACTTTCTAATATTGTCCATTAACAGTCATGACTTCTTGCACCAACTCACTACAGGGCACTTGATGGTCATAGATCATAAAATAAGCTATCCAGTAGTGCCCCCTGCTGGCGAATAATAAATAACTTGCAATAAATAACATTTCTTTGTAAGGCAATACTTCCATTATATCAGGGGTCTTCAACGTTTTCAGGCCAAGGACCCCCTAGCTGAGAGAGAGAGATGAAGCAGGGACCCCCTCTATATTGTATAAAATTGTGTCTCAGATTTAACTTTTTTTGTTTACTTGGTCTGCTCTTTTTTCCCTCTACACCAAACACCTCTTTGCCAAAAAATAGCAGATCTACAAGCTCACAACGCCTCGTTCTCCTCAGAAAAGGGATGCTAGGGTTCAAGTGGTTAAGGTAAAAAAAAAATCATATCACACAAAGATTTGGCGGACCCCCTGTAGTAACTCTGAGGACCCCCTAGGGGTCCCGGACCCCCTGTTGAAGACCCCTGCATTATATTATGGACAGAGATGGGCAGTTTTTTAAATACATGTATTTGAAATATGTATTTGAAAAATATTTTGATTATTTTTGTATTTTGTCATTTGTATTTGGCTGGGACGGAAAACATTTGATGTAATTTATATCAATGTACTTTCCGATCTTGTATTTTCTGTATTTTTTTATACATAAAATACCTACGTGTCTGTTATTTTGTCATTTTATTATTCAACATTTTAAACGTTCACACAGGTTTATACTGTGGAATAAATACATAAAACATAACGACTCAACTAGTTAATGAAGCCTGGTGGAAATGGTCCTTATGCATTATTACTGTGATAACTACATTACTGCATAACACATCCATGGTCAGACACGCCTACTATTTGATTATGTGTGATGATATGTGTCAGTATCCTGGTGTCAGTATACTGGTCAGTATCCATCATAATGTACTATGATGGCACTGTGTCAGTATACTGGTGTCAGTATACTATGTCAGTATCCTGATGTCAGTATACTGGTCAGTATCCTGGCGTCAGTATCCTGGTGTTACATACATACATGCATACATACATACATACATACATACATACATACATACATACATACATACATACATGCATGCATACATACATGCATGCATGCATGCATGCATGCATGCATACATACATACATACATACATACATACATACATACATACATACATACATACATACATACATACATACATACATACAGTATGTATGTATGTATGCATGCATACTCATATGGTATGGGATGAGATTTCTCATCTCATCCAGTATCATTCTTATTATCTTGTTGCTACATTGTATGGTTGTGTTAGTACAGTCTCTGTGGAACATGTCCCACCAACATTTCGCTGCTTACCTGTATGAATGACAAATACACCCTTCTTGATTCTTGTGTATGTATAATGTACAGTGCATGTGTGTGTGTGTGCGTGCGTGTTTGTAACAGGTATCCTTAAGCACTCTACTTGAACCAGAAGGAGGATCATAGACTTCCATATTAAACACAGACTCTATCCATTGGTCCATAACACTCTGTCCAGTGGGACACCTGGCAAAGCTCTGGTGTTTCACCCAGGGCTCCAGCACTCTGGTGAGGCTTAAAGACCACCGGGACCACCTGGGACCCCCTGGGAAAGGCATGATGTTTAACCCAGGACTCGTGTAGCTCTGTTCAGGCTCGGTGACTGACTGCCATGTCTGTCTGTCCCCAGGGTTTCCCCCGGGACCCCTGGGAAAGGCGTGATGTTTTAGCCATGGTTTAAGTATACTCTGTTGTTCAGGATGTTTCTGGTAGAATGTCCCTCAGTATAAAAGAACATTTTAAAAACACTAGGGGGCACTGTTCACTGTCTTTGAAGGTGTGTTGGCGCAGTGATCTAGCAGATCTGCAAGCTCATAGAGCTCATTTTTATTATTTAATTTCAAATACATTTAGTTATACTTATGTTAACTTTATTAACTTAAATACAAATACATTGGCCATAAAAAAGACAACATAATTGTAATACTAGTCATTAAGCTACTAATATAGACTGAAGTAATTAAAGCAGGTCATGTTTGGAATCATAACAGCTGAAATCAATAATAATATATCAGTATTCTGATATTAATTGCATTAAGTGAAGGTGGGGGCCGCATGTGGCCCCCGGGCCGCCAGTTGCCCACGTATGTGATAGACAGTCTGAAACCACAGACAGAAAGACAGACAGACAGGCATGTAGACATCATTATCTGCATGAACGTCAAAAGAAAAGCATAAACATCTTTCCCCTTCTCCCTTCCTCTCTTTATCTCCTGTCCTTTTTTTGTCTTTGAAAGACATAGTGAGTAAGACAGACATCTTGAGCCTTATGCTTAGTTAGGGTGCATTTAACTGTTTAAATTATAGCCATTAATAAGCAACAATATAACACATGGATTTAATAGTCAGTTATTAATCGATGGTCTCCTAGTCGACTAAGCGCCGTCCGAGTTATGTACCGATAGGCACAGAATAGTAAATGATGTTGTGGGGACTGCGTTTGCCCCGCTATGGTTTGCCCCAACTGCCACTCACTGCACTAACATAGCCCGCCAGCCCCGCCTCCTCAGTCTCGCCCCCTTGTTGGCGGGTGTGTGCGCGCGCGTGCATGTGCACGTATGCGTGTGTGCGTGCTCGTTTGTGTGCGTGTGCATGCGTGCGTGTGTGGTGTGGGACTCATGTGTGGCTTGCATTGCCCTCTGGCGTTGGTTCTACAGAATTGCCTGGGGGGCGGACGGGCGGTGAAAACAAGCGCTTCTTTTCCATTCTACCTGGAATGCCAATCTACCTGTAACATATATAAAGGCTAGATGGCTCAAGGGGGCGTTGCAAGCGTAGCTCAACCGCGGCCATCTTGCGACGGTCATTCATAACATTATGTCTATGGGGCATATACTTTGAAATAACCATAGCGTGCTCAATTTTCATCCGATTTTCAAACGGTTTGGTGTTTTGTAAACACCAAAGATGTAGTTTTGATACTGCATACTTAATTTTATATATAAAAAAAAAACATGATTATAATTATAAGTATGCGGTATCATAACTACATCTTTGGTGTTTACAAAACACCAAACCGTTTGAAAATTGGATGAAAATTGAGCACGCTATGGTTATTTCAAAGTATATGCCCCATAGACATAATGTTATGAATGACCGTCCCAAGATGGCCGCCATGTGGCAACGTTGTACTCCATTGGCCAGCAGCGCGGGTGAGTCATCTAGCCTTTATATATATCTATGGTTAGGCCTACTGTCCAATGACCTTTGACCTTACTGAACCAAGTATAGACCCCTGGGAGACCCCTGGTCAATGAAGTATACTGTAGGGCAGGGGTCTTCAACGTTTTCCAGCCCAAGGACTATGTATAAAATTGTGTTGCAGATTAAACTTTTTCATAGATTTCATAGATAGCTTCATGGGATATTATTGACATTATTGTTGCAGATGTTGTTGTTCTGCATAATATGTATTATTGAAAACTAAATAAAAACATTTCAATAATAATAATCTTGGTCATTAGGATTCTTGACTTTCACCAATTCACCACAGGCCACTTGATGTTCAGAGACCATAAAAATAAGCTATCCAGTAGTGCCCCCTGGTGGTAGATGTAGTAAATAACTTACATGCATTATACAGTCAAATTGCATGAAATCAAACGTAATTCTTTGGGCTGCTTTGGTCAAGTTAATATAGACTTTTTAAGGCTCAAAATAAAGGCACATAATCGTTGGCTTTTGTAAAATATCTTCTCTGTCAGTGGAAACCTCATTATGTCCAAAACTGTTACTTTCCAGGATTCAAATTCAAAAGTAGCAGATCTACAAGCTGAATACGTGTCACTTGGCGCCACGTTTCGAGCTTGCAGATCTGCTACTTTTGATGCTTTTGTGTGACTCTGTAGGAGGATCAAGTTGGGCGTTAACTTACGAAAAAACACAAAGTTATAATATGGAGATAAGAGGTTTCTGCCCGACAGCAACAATATAATAATTTGTGTATTTATTTAATTGTACATTGAAGAGAGTTGGATGTGTAGCCAGTCAGAGTTGAGCCTCAGGGGCCACCGTAGGACAGCTGCACTGTCACTTCCTCATTGACAATCAGTGTGAGTATTTAAAGGCCCTGCAGTCTACCAAACATAGGCTGCTTGGTGGCTGATGGCTGTGGGTCATGTGACCTGGGTCTCATGTTGATGTTTTTATCTTTTTCCCTGCCTGGGTGAGTAACATGAGGCATGGATGTTGTTTTGATGGTTGTACTAAAAATACTAAAGCAGTATTTTAATCATTATTTTGTAACTACCCAGGTTGAGGTGATGTGTCTCGAGTCCTGAAGTGATGAGTCCATGTGCAGAGAGGGGGATGATATGAAAGAACACTGACAATCCAAGGTATATAAATGATTTGTTGTGGTGATTGTTTGTATACTGTACTAATGTTTGTTGTTTCCACTTCCTTAGTTCTCACCACGGCTGTTTTGTTTAGCCTGAGTTTTATCGTTGTTTTCTATTTATTGAGCTATTTCTATTTGGGGTTGCAACATTCAGTGCATTATTTTAGTATACTGTGACTATGTGTTTTTTATGACTTGAGTGTATGCACTGCTTGATGCCAAATAGAAGTAAACTCCCAGCTACACCAGGTTACAGATTATAAAACATAACATTTGTATCTAAATGTCTATTGAGTGGTACCCTCATTTGGACCCCTGGTGGTCCCCAGACCGTCAGGTCAGGTTCATAACTATACAGCTATAAGTGTAAATGTTTCGGTTGCTTCCAGACCTCACAGAGACATTCCTTTTGTACAGTATGTTCAAACATACCAACTGCCAATAAAAGTAATTGTCATAGGACTGGATTTTCCTCATTTATATCATTGTGTGGACAAACACAGTCAACACAATGTCACAATCTCTCTCTTCCTTTGCTAAACCATCTTCCATCAAATTGACAGAAGAGTGAAACTAGTTGCCTTTGGTTTCCTTCAATATTTGACATTCTTCAGTCCTTCAGGTGTCAAAGGGTGTAACATTCAGCTGACACTGACATCAATCCTGACCTTCACATTTCTGCTTCAAAGCCTCATTTCAAAACCCCTCATTAACATGTACATTTCATTGGTAACATTCATATAGTATAATCCACTAGTTTCACTATCATACTCAGGCCTGCATGAAGACAGTATACGGTTAACAGTTGTTGTTCTGTCATCAGACAAACCTCAAGCCTGACATAAAACTTGACTAAATCTCAGGCAGACATTGTTCTACACTTGAAGAGCTTTTCATAGCCTATATTTCACACTAAAGAAGAAAATGAAGCTTGATATATGATTATCACATAAAATGTATTTATTACACAACCTATAACAAACTTAAACTGCTACTCAAAAATGTTAACGTTAAACTTATGGTTTATTTTACAGAAAAGATATCAAAATATAAAAGCATAATAAAATATACTGTACAAAATAAAAGATTAAATCAAACTTAATGTATAAAATAAAGGATGGCACATTGAAAGTATATCTCATTCACTGCCATTGACGGAGATCTGTCATTAAAAAAAGTATATATATTAGAGGTGTGCCGATATATCGTCCCACGATGTATCGCTTTGGCGTTTAAAAAAATTAATAATATTGCAAATACAGTTTGTTTGCATTTGCTCCCCCCCCCCCCCCCCATATATTTTCATAAGCTTTCCCCCCCCCCATATATTTTCATATTAAAAAAGTGCCCTGTATCGATATCGTGAGCCCGATATCGTGCATCGTATCGTAAAATTAGTGTATCGGCACACCTCTAATATGTATATATATTTGTAGTTTTTCACACAGAACCAGGAGAACACAATCCAAAGATTTACTGCTCCATTCACATCCTGGTTATTATAAGTATTTGGGAAATATTCTGTATCTCAGCTCCTGTGTTTTACTATGTATTTTTGGCGAAACATGCTATTTTCAACTGGGTATAATATATATATTTATTTCACAGAAGCACAGTGAAACCCTCAGTGATTAGCAACCATCAGGGGATCCATCATACTGGAGATAAATATTCTGTGGTTCTTGACAGATTATTCAGAATGCTTAAAAATGCTGGTAGAAGCTACAGCCTGTTTTAGAAAACCCCTGGCAGTGAATGTGTTTAACAAAATATAAAACATACTTAATGTACAATACAAAAGATTAAACCATAGTGAATGTAAAAAGTAACATTATATACAACTGTTACCAATTTTTAAACAAAATATTAAAAGGGCCTAATACTCAATGTATAAAAATCACATACTACTGATTTAGATTTGACTATGTACAAATGATTTTATATGTTATATTCTCTGGACTGTTTAAAGTTGCCTCTGTCTGAAGGATCACCAAACACTTTAGACCAGACAGTCCCATCATGCACCAGCAGAGACATCCAGTCATTGAAGGAGTTAATGAAAGCAGAGAAGCTGCTAGACTCCTCCTCCTCCTACTCCTGCTAAGAGTTGTCAGAAACGTCTACTCCAGAGAACCCCCCCCCCCCCCCCCCCTCGAAGAGGAGAGCGTCTCTGTCAGCTAGTCCAGGACTTCTGCTGTCCCCTACCACCAATCTATGGATTGATCTTCTGTTCCAATCTAAGGTGGAAAGTTTGGAAACTACAATGCAGGAAGTCCACACCTGGTTGGATTCTATAACCATGGATGGTGGTAAGTCCACTCCAGTAATTCTGAAATGTTTTCCATTTCAACGACCCCTCTTATTTGAGGCTATTTGTATCTCTGTGATCCCATTCTATACTGTAAAAGCCCCTGTGTACATTTAACAGGAAGTCGGCCTATAAACAGGAAGTAGGCCTATAAAGCAGTATTATGTATTCACATTTTGTCAGACCACAGAATAATATGTTATAAACCACCAAGCCAAATTATGATGATTTAAGTAATTATAATGAATTAATTAATTTGTGGGAAATGTACATTGAGGAGAGGAAGGAAAGTCTGCACACTGTATATCAGCTCCCAGGAATTTCATTTAAAGTAGGTACAACGTTGATACAATACAGGCAATAGGCGTTTTATATACAAACAGAGGACAGCATCGCAATTACTAACAGCTGTTGTGAATGAGTAACTACGACACACCCACCCGATCTACAAGCTCAGGTTGCACTGGCTAGTGCCACACTGAGGACTTGTAGCTCTGGGACGGCAATGACGCCAACTGTCATTCAGATGGAGAAACAATTCTCCAATTGGGGAGTCAAGGGTGGGGTGGTTAGAGGACCATATATAGGGCAAAGCAGTGGTGGCCATTTTATGGTTCCACCTAAATAGTATCTGCTGTTTGTTTGAATAAACCTTGGAGCTTAAAAGTGAATTGCCCTATTTTTGTTTCTCCGCCTAAATTCACTCCATTCATTTTTCCCATAGAGATTTCAAAAAATATTTATATCAATTATTTGAAGTCTAGAATCAAGCCATCCAGGGTCCTGGTGAATCATGACAATAAAACATTAAGATTCTGTGAGAAATATGTTTTGTAAAAGAACAAATGGTATTTATTAAATCATAGAATCGAATGTTTTTTGGTCACGATTCACCAGGACCCTGATGGCTTGATTCTGGCCTTAGAATAATTGATATAAATATTTTTCTCTAAATCTCTATGGGAAAAATGGATGGAGAGAATTTGAGTGGAACCACAAAATGGCCACCACTGCTATGCCTTATAGAAAAAAGCCATTGTACAATGTCAAAGGACAATATGGAAAATAGAAATAAAAATCACTCCTCAAAACGCCTAGATGTAACGACCACAATTACAGTGAAAAAATACAATAAGGTACAGCAAATGCCATACAAAATAATAAGGGACAAAAGAAGAACAATAAAATCGCATAAATGCAATGACAGATAGGCTTTACACACCCAATAAATGCAGTAATAAAAGAGAACACTCACAGAAATGGCTTGACATCAAATTCCTCGTTGAGCCCGTTAGGGGCCATATAGTATTAAGTGTGTACATGTAAAAGGCTCTTGTATGAAAAAGTAGGGCATTAGAGCAGCACTATGTAACCTTTTAACAACTATATAGCATATTCTGTCCCACAAAATTATAAAGTTACATGTTTAAGCTATAACAATCATCCTTCCATAATGTATAGACTCAGGGGGTCTCTGCTAGGGGCTTGACTGTATTACTATGTATAGACTCAGGGGGGTCCCTGCTAG
Organism: Gymnoscopelus braueri; assembly: GCF_963280865.1. Taxonomy (NCBI): domain Eukaryota; kingdom Metazoa; phylum Chordata; class Actinopteri; order Myctophiformes; family Myctophidae; genus Gymnoscopelus; species Gymnoscopelus braueri. The sequence continues at coordinate 1,666,673 of NC_137619.1, read as the reverse complement.
GGGCTTCACTGTATTACTATGTATAGACTCAGGGGGGTCCCTGCTAGGGGCTTGACTGTATTACTATGTATAGACTCAGGGGGGTCCCTGCTAGGGGCTTCACTGTATTACTATGTATAGACTCAGGGGGGTCCCTGGTAAGGGCTTTACTGTATTACTATGTATAGACTCAGGGGGTCCCTGCTAGGGGCTTGACTGTATTACTATGTATAGACTCAGGGGGTCCCTGCTAGGGGCTTTACTGTATTACTATGTATAGACTCAGGGGGTCCCTGCTAGGGGCTTTACTGTACTATAGGGGAGACAGTGAGTTTCATCCTGGCATTTACCAAGGCACCAAGGCAGAACTGCCAGTCAAAGCAGACTGGCCAATCACAGTGCATCCTCGCCGTGCATGCTTGCAGAGACTCTTGGTAAGACGTCAAAGACGTTGGCAACTGATACCCCAAACTACATAGTGCTGCTTTAAATGACGAAAAAAACATGAAACATGAAATTTGGAGATGCGCGTTTTCTGCCTGACAGCGACGATAATGAAGTTTGATGTGCTGAATGTGCGTTACATGATTTAAGAACACTGTTAAAACATCTTTCACAAAAGGAATTGATAATAAAAGGCACACAAGGAGAAAAAAATGGTATTAAGATGATTGATTACCTTATATACTAATTTATCGTAGAACAAGTTACAAGTCACACCAAGCCTACTATGGAAGCAGTCCACAATGGTTACAATGTTTTTATGAATAAACATTAAACATTTCCTGCGCAAGTGCTGACATTTTCACTATTGAGCTAATAGAGCCGGCCTGCTTGCTCAGGGGAGAAATTGAACTTTGACCATCAGGTCAAAATTTGTGTCAGATCCTGTGTCTAGGTGAGACATGACCTTTGACACCATCTAAATGTCTCAATAGAAGAGTAGGGAGACAAAATACAACCCCCCTGATTGTCTTAACTCTGATTCTACCATACAAATTACATTTTATGCATTAAAAAAAAGTTACATAGTGACGCTTTAATTCACACAGGTTAAATAGTTTAGGGGGTTGGAGTGGTTAACAACCTGTATTAAAGTATATTATGTATATGAGCTGTTTGAACTCGCAAGATGAGTTTTACGTAAGTAAAAGTATCAATACTGCAATGTAGACATACTCTGTTACAAGTAAAAGGCCGGAATTCACAATTTACTTGCGTAAAAGTACAAAAAGTATTGGCATCAAAATGTACTTAAAGTACCAAAAGTAAAAGTACTAAAATGTTTGAGAATGGCAGATCTACAAGCTCACAACGCTACGTCCTACCAGGGAAACTCCCCCCCTGTCAGGTGATAAGAAGAGCTCATGCTCCTCATGTGTTGAAGGAAGCATGAGCTCAGTTCGGGGCTCTCCCCAGGCTGGCAGAGGGAGAGTAGCGCCCAGGATTACACGCTTAGGCATTGGCACTGGGTGAAAAATAGGGCTTACAAAATCGTCGGGTCCCTAACCCATGCTTAAACTTTTATCATTTTAATCTAGCACTTATGTTTTAGTTTTTTTCCTCTTAACTCTTTGACTGCCAGAGTAATAGTGTAATAGTGTGCCACTGCTGCCAGCGAAAACGAGCGATTTTACTGTACCTTTAATAAATCATGGAATATTCTCCGTGACCTCCGTCCTCACGGAGATCGGCTCATTACACGCAGGGGCGTGTCGTAGTATAGGACAAAAAAAATGTCATTTCGCCATTCAGAGCTATGGCCAGTTGAATGTAGCTTGTTTTTTTTTGCCAAAAACAGAAAGACGAGAAAAAAATACTTCTATAAAGCTTTGACATGAAAGGAAACTAGCTTTTTTTGGTTGTGATCACGTGATTCCTGGGTGCACTCTTCTTCGGTGGTGGCACTCTTCTTCGGTGGTGCTTGGATCATTCAATGAGCCTCGTCACTGGCAGGCTACGCCTTAGCAGAATCCGCAGGCAAAGAGTTGATCAAGTTTGTTCCTTCCTTTTCTTTATGTAAAGCGACTTTGGGTGCTTAGAAAAGCACTAAATAAATCTGAGCCATTATTATTAATATTATTATTAATAAGGGACAAGTATTTTATTGTTTCCAAACAAGGGACGGTTCCGTATTTGAAGGGACTGTTGACACATCAGACACACAGCTTCATCCTCCTGCCAGGTGGACATCACTCATCTGATGATTCAGAGCTGCTCAGCAGAGCCTGTGAGAGAGAGGAACATGTTGACGTCCATCAGGTTGATGTCAAAGTAAACCATTAAAGTAGTAGTAGTTCACCCAAAATAACGACTTATTTGCTATCAATTACAAACCCCATGAAGCCTTGAATTCATGGAGATTTTTTGTCGCATTCCTAAGGTAATAATTTGATGACCAGCGATGATCGGCGGTCTATTTTGTAGGAGACTCTGAGGTCATCAAAATATTGGCTTATAGGAATGCGACAAAAACTAAACAATCTCCATGAATTAAAGGCTTCATGTCGTGTGTAATTGATAGAAAATAAGCAATGTTTGGGTGAACTGACCTGAGGCCAATTCTAGACATGCACACTTAAAACTACTAGATACTGGAAACCACTAATACGATTGACTTCACACTTGGAAGGTGTATTGCGGTTTGAGAAATACACACTCCCTTGGATTGTATTTTCACATTACTGATACCCATCCCTGGTCTAATAGTGCAACTGTTTGTAGCCTGGATCTGAGAGACAGACACAGAGAATTACACTTACTGATGTCCTGGTGGTCTTCAGGTTCCCCCTGTTAGATAGAGATGGTCCTGGATGGGACACAGCAGAAAGGCTTATCTCTCCAGATGGTCCTGGATGGGTCACAGCAGAAAGGCTTCTCTCTCCAGCATGGCTGCACTTATGTGTTTTTAATGTTCCATACAGAGTGAAACACTTCCCACATATTTCACACCCAAATGGCTTCACTCCAGTGTGACTTCTCTTGTGTTTCTCAAGGTTTGACATTTGAGTGAAGCCTCTCCCACACTGGTCACAGCAGTAAGGTTTCTCTCCAGTGTGAATTCTCTTGTGCGTCACCAGGCTAGACATTACAGCAAAGCCTCTCCCACATTGGTCACAACAGTAAGGTTTCTCTCCAGTGTGATTTCTCTTGTGTGTCACCAGGCCAGACATTTGTTTGAAGCCGCTCCCACACTGGTCACAGCAGTAAGGTTTCTCTCCAGTGTGAATTCTCTTGTGCGTCACCAGGCTAGACATTACAGCAAAGCCTCTCCCACATTGGTCACAACAGTAAGGTTTCTCTCCAGTGTGAATTCTCTTGTGTCTCACAAGGTGTGACATTACAGCGAAGCCTCTCCCACATTGGTCACAGCAGTGAGGCTTCTCTCCAGTGTGAATTATCTTGTGCGTCACCAGGCCAGACATTTGAGTGAAGCCTCTCCCACACTTGTCACAACAGTAAGGCTTCTCTCCAGTATGAATTCTCTTGTGTCTCACAAGGTGTGACATTACAGCAAAGCCTCTCCCACATTGGTCACAACAGTAAGGTTTCTCTCCAGTGTGAATTCTCTTGTGTTTCTCAAAGACATTCCTGTGAGTGAAGCCTCTCCCACATTGGTCACAGCAGTAAGGCTTCTCTCCAGTGTGAATTCTCTTGTGCGTCACCAGGCTAGACATTACAGCAAAGCCTCTCCCACATTGGTCACAACAGTAAGGCTTCTCTCCAGTGTGAATTCTCTTGTGCGTCACCAGGCCAGACATTTGAGTGAAGCCTCTCCCACATTGGTCACAGCAGTAAGGCTTCTCTCCAGTGTGAATTCTCTTGTGCGTCACCAGGCTAGACATTACAGCAAAGCCTCTCCCACACTGGTCACAACAGTAAGGCTTCTCTCCAGTATGAATTCTCTTGTGTCTCACAAGGTGTGACATTACAGTGAAGCCTCTCCCACATTGGTCACAGCAGTGAGGCTTCTCTCCAGTGTGAATTCTCTTGTGCGTCACCAGGCTAGACATTACAGTGAAGCCTCTCCCACATTCGTCGCAGCTGTAAGGCTTCTCTCCAGTGTGCATTCTTTGGTGTATCTTGAGTTTAGAAACTGAAGTGAATTTCTTTCCACACTGGTCACAGCAGCAACATCTTGGTTTAACTGAGGACAGGGCAGGACAGGTATCTGAGGTAGAAAGAACAAAATCTTGGTTTAACTGAGGACAGTTCAGGACAGGTATCTGAGGTAGAAAGAACACAATCAGTCATCTTTTACATTAAGGCCAAGGGTGGGATGTTTAAACAAAATGTTGTGTCAGTGTCACTATCTGTTTAGGACTGATTAAGATTTGTTTTTTATTTATAATTGTAGTGGAGGGCCGCCAAGATTGTAACGTTTTTCACTTTTCACTCTTTTACTCTGCGATCTTTTTACCTACGTATGTAGTATTTTCAAGCAAAGGACCTACACATGTCCGCTATCATAAACCACTTAAAGTTTTTCAATTGATAAAATAGGTCGTGAGTTATTAAACCGAAAGTGGACGCTGTTCCGACGTTACATTTTAAGCGCATATGAGACTAATTGTAACATCATGAGTTACTAATGTAACACTGCTAAAAAAAATGCATTAAACAAATCGTTTTCAGCTTAAATCAACTATATTAATTTCAAGCAACTGTTTTACATTGTTTTCATACCAAGGATGTGATAAGATAATGTATCAAACATAAGGAATTTATTAAATCTTACTGGATGGCAGTTTGAGTGAATTCCATGGGAAAAACCATTGATTACACCTAAACAGATGCGTGTTACAATCGGGCCGCTCTGCGCTCCATTGCTTTGGCTTTGTTTACAGAACAGAACTAACATGCATAGCGTAATAAAACAATGTAAAGAACAGATGAAGAACAGATACATGCAGACAACCATGTGGAATTTTGCTCAGCAACATTAAAGGAAAGATTTGTAGACCAAAGATACTCAAGGTGAAAATCTTTACTAACTTTGAGATGAATCAGTATTTCTGCGATAACTTTCTCTAGCCTGGATGAAAATACTATTTACCTCCTGGGCACGTCCATTACAGCACTGGTCACATACTGACGTGAAGACGTTATGATAAAATTGACCAATCAAGAGAAAACATGCTTGTTGCAACCATGACGCGTTACAATCTTAGCGGCTCTCCCCTACTCATACCAGAATATAAGTGTTACATGCTTGTTCTGTTATTCAAAGTGACCATCAGCGGTTTTCAGACTGGATTCAACACAATTAGTGCAATAACCCAATTAGGCCTGAGGCCGATTCTACAAATGTCTTCTAAATCCTAACAGTTTTCTGAAAAATGTTGCTATATAAGTGGTGCTCAAACTTTTTCATGTCAAGGACCCCCAATATGATATGCATTTAGCCGCAGACCCCCAGAAGCAAAATATTTTGTTCCAGGGACCCCCAGAAGCGCTTTAAATATATATACTCCTCCCTTTTGATACATGGTCTATATAGTCCATGGATCAATCATGCCACTAATTAGAAAGAAATAGCTGGGAATGTAAGGTTTTCTCCCTCCCCTGTGGGGGTCGAGTTCAAGAGGTGCTGCATGACAGCAGGAAATAGCGATGCTGTTCTGTGCAGCTGTGTTCTCCCTTTCTTGATCAAGTCAGTGAGTCAATTGTCTTGTGAGGTAGAACGGTGCATGATAGAAATGGATTCTGCCACTGTGGTTGTGTTCAAGATATCTGCAACAAGTAACAAATAACATTCAGATATACTTTACCAAACGATCATTGTTGGTCCGATAAGCTGTACAGTCAAACAAGTGGGGGTTTACTGTGGGCGGAATAAACCTTGTGCCAAGATTTCATGACTTTCAAGTCTTGAACGAACCGTAGCCTCGTGACTCCATTTTGGTCCTGGTGCTTTATCTATCGGAAGGATCGATGCCCAAGCAGGGGAAAAGGATGAAGGTACAATAATACCCACTGCTGTAAGTGAATTACACACAGGGGTCATAACTTCCATTGCCTCCTGTCTGAGAGAGTATGGGCATGGACAAACATTAGGCCTGTATTTAACTTGGAGTGGTATATGGATTACTTAACTAACTAATCCTCTGTCATTGTCATCTGTGGGCCATTAATAAACATGGAACAGCAGTGTCTGTCTAGTTACAATCAGTTCTGCATAGTTGAGCTGCGCTCAAGAGATGTAGAGAGACAGCAGGCCGTGTATAGGGCTTGCACGGACGGGGGCTGCTGTGGGTTGGGCTCTGTGCATAAATCAGATAAGGAAACTGTCTGTGCTGTGTTTAGAGGAAGTATGGTCTAGCTCTGTCTATCTCATAGCAGCTAACTAACGTTATAGTAAGTTTTAATGTGAGATACTGAGGCTTCTATTGTTATTCATTCATTCAGTCAGTCATCCATTCACATCCCTCCTCATCCATTCCATTCTCCAGATTTGTGTCATGCATGGTGCAGAATAGTCCACCTGTTTGCATGAAAACTATATACTTGTGAGCCAAAGTCAGTAGTGTCTCAGCCATAGGCTACATTTGAAAACGTAAGTTTTTTCTACTTTTCGTATTTTAAGTACATTTTGATGCCAATACTTTTGTACTTTATTTACTCAAGTCAAATTTTGAATTCCGGACTTTTTCTTGTAACAGAGTATTTCTACATTGCAGTATTGATACTTTTACAAAAAAATGAAAATAGTACTTTTTCCACCACTGCTGGGTGGGTCTGGAGAGTTCATCTTCACCTGCAGTCTGGACTCCTAGACTGGTCTGGATAAGTCTGCTCAGTACAGCCTTGTTTATTCCGTTCCACTAACGCCAAGCTGAGAAGGAGAGACTTTGTCGAGCCAGGATATGGTCAAGCTAGGCTGAATGTGCGTTCACGTATTCCTTTAAAAGACAATGAGGTCGAGCAAAGCTATCCGAGACATTTTTTAAACATTTGTGTGTGATGATGATCTGTGGTGATCTTGCATAGAAGGGGATGGAATGCCTCTGTGTTGGCTATATGCTGAGTGTTTGGCTTGGAGGAGGTCGTGGGGCCACCGTGACTCAGCGACACTGTCAATCTCAGGGACACCTGGGTTGATATTTGGAGGGTGCGGGATGCGTCAGAGAATGCTTGCCTATAGGGTGCAAATTAGGCTCCGGGCCTGTTTGAGCACCACTGATTTAGCAACATATTTTTTTCAGAAAACTGTTAGGATTTAGAAGACATTTTTAGAATCAGCCTCAGGTTAATATAGTTAAACAGTACATATCTACTTTACTAAATACTGTAAACTGTAGCTAAATCAGTACATACCTATTCTGTGTGACTTGATGGCTGGTTTCAACATGGCGGTCTGCATTCTGTTCTTCAGATGGAAAACTTCAGGATGGCTGTTGTCAGGCCTGGATGAGCGGGACTATACAGCCCTGAATGTTTTATCAATAACCCTGGATCTCACTAAATATAAGAATGAAAAGAAAACAGTCTCAGATCTATTCCAATCTGGCTTCACAGCCTTCAGTAATGTTGTTCATCCAGGGGAAAAAAGAAAGTGTGTTGTTTTCTTAGAGAGAGAGAGAGAGAGAGAGAGAGGGGGAGAGAAAGAGAGAGAGAGAGAGAGAGAGGGAGGGAGGGAGAGAGAGTGAGTTACCGGCCAGGAATGTATGGCCTTGTTCATGGCTCTCTCCCCCTGTGTGTGTGTGTGTGTGTGTGTGTGTGTGTGTGTGTGTGTGTGTGTGTGTGTGTGTGTGTGTGTGTGTGTGTGTGTGTGTGTGTGTGTGTGTGTGTGTGTGTGTGTGTGTGGGGCACATTACATGAGTTATAACTTCTACCCCCATAGCCTAGTACTGCTTTGCTTTAGATGTTGAAGCAAGTCACACAGAGCCAAGCCATGTGGAAAGAGGCAGCACAACATGGCTGGATGTGATACTAAGAGCAAAGCAGGGCTCGCAACTCACTCGTTGAATGCTCCAAAGGTCTTTTATTTATTTGTGACAAACAGCAGATATATACGACGTTTTGACCCTTCCTTCTGTCTTTTTCAAGTATAAACAAGAAGCAGGAAATTACATCTTTTATACAAAACAGTCAATAAATTGGATTCACTTTTTTGTATAAAAAGATGTCATTTCCTGCTTCTTATTTATACTTGAAAAAGACCGGAAGGGTCAAAACGTCGTATATATCTGCTGTTTGTCACAAATAAATAAAAAACCTTTGGAGCATTCAACGAGTGAGTTGTGAGCCACGCTTTAATCTTATATTTCTGTTCTTACAGCTTGGCTCAGCACCAAGGAACGGAGGATGTGCGTTGTTAGTTTTTCTGAATGGCAGTGTGGAAAGTAACTAAGTACATTTACTGTACTTAAGTACAATGTTTTGGAATTCTTCCTTCACTGGAGTATTTCCAGTTTTCAGTACTTTTACTACTAGAATATTTTTTTCTTTTTTTTGTCTCTTCTACATAGGGTTTCTGCCAATACTAAAGGTAACATCCTCAATTCTGAAACCTCCAGCTCCGCGTCCTGTCTTTTCATCAGTGCCAATGTTTCCAAGCCGTACAGCATGGCTGGTCTCACTCTTACTCAGTGGTGTAAAGTAACTAAGTATACTCAAGCACTGTATTACAAGTACAATTTGAGATATTTTTTACTTTACTGGAGTATTTCCAATGTTCAATACTTTTACTTCTACTCCACTACATCTCAGAGACAAATATTGTACTTTTTACTCCACAAACATTATTTGAAAACTTACGTTACTAGTTACTTTGAATATTCTCAACATACAGTACATTAACCACTTCAACCCTATATACTTTGGCTATTTGAAAATAGCCGATCTACAAGCTCACTACAAGCTCACAATGTGTCACCTTGAGACGCATTGTGAGCTTCTAGATTTGAGCTTGTAAATCCCGGTTTTATGGTTTAAGGGCTAGAGATTTGTGTGTGTGTGTGTGTGTGTGTGTGTGTGTGTGTGTGTGTGTGTGTGTGTGTGTGTGTGTGTGTGTGTGTGTGTGTGTGTGGATTCCTTGCATAACAAGGGGTGACATGACCTCATTTCACTCTTCTGGACAGACAGACAGAGAGACAGACAAATTACAGAGTAGAAAGGCCATCAAATGAGAAAAATATTTTAAGTCTACAGAAATAATGCATTCATATATATATTATATTTTTAAAACGTTTTGTGTCTTTTTTTTCAAACAACCAATATTTGTATAAAAGTCAACAGTTCATACATGCTCTGATCTGGACTAATCATAGTCACTGGACTCATTGATCTGGACTAATCATAGTCACTGGACTCATTGATCTGGACTAATCATAGTCACTGGACTCATTGATCTGGACTAATCATAGTCACTGGACTCATTGATCTGGACTAATCATAGTCACTGGACTCATTGATCTGGACTAATCATAGTTACTGGACTCATTGATCTGGACTAATCATAGTCACTGGACTCATTGATCTGGACTAATCATAGTTACTGGACTCATTGATCTGGACTAATCATAGTCACTGGACTCATTGATCTGGACTAATCATAGTTACTGGACTCATTGATCTGGACTAATCATCAAATCAAATCAAATCAAATCAAGCTTTATTTATATAGCACATTTACAAACAGGCAAGCTGAACCAAAGTGCTGTACAGGCAAAATCAAAAACATCAATGCAAAACAACAGAGCAAGTTCACAAAAATATTTAGCAACAAAGGAAAACACTATTAAAAGACACATAAAAGAGGGAAGGACAGATAAGTATAAATGGAAAGTTTACATTACATAAATGGAAATTAGATGCTATTAAAAGCGAGGGAAAAAAGATGGGTTTTTAGTTTGGCCTTGAAAGCCCCGATCGATTGGGGGGATCGGGGACGAATCATAGTTACTGGACTCATTGATCTGGACTAATCATAGTCACTGGACTCATTGATCTGGACTAATCATAGTCACTGATCTCAGTGTCAGAGCTGAGGAGTCAGGAGGAGGAGTTAAAGATTCATAATATCACAGAAAATGGAGTTTAAAAACTGTATTGACAGGAGAGAGGCAGAGGAGAAAACTGTGCAATCAGCTGGCACTGTGTGTGTGTGTGTGTGTGTGTGTGTGTGTGTGTGTGTGTGTGTGTGTGGGGGTGGGGGTGTTTGTGTGTGGTGTGTGTGTGGGGGGGGGGTGCTGCACATGGCAGATCACGGCAAATGAGGACAGATCATTCGTTGAAGGGCAGAAGGCCAAACTGAGGGGCTTTGAGGCAGGCTTGATAAAGACCATTCTATACTTGAGTTGATGCATAAGAAGTGTTTGAAAAGATCTGACACAGACTGACAGACACTAGTAAAAAATTATAGTTTAACAAAATGCACCTTTTACATTGTCTGACATGCTTTGTTCTTAGATCAGTGATAAATGCTGAACTCGACACAAACACATGTTGACAGAGAAAATGTGCATGAAAATAAATGCATAAATATGTGGTTTATGTCTGTAGAAGAAATATCATTCTCTTCTTAAGTGATCATATCATTTATCTGAACATCTAAGCCACACTCTCAACTGGAACCTTTTATACAAAAAAAGTGAATAAATTGGATTCACTTTTTTGTATAAAAAGATGTCATTTCCTGCTTCTTGTTTATGCTTGAAAAAGACCGGAAGGGTCGAAACGTATGTTTGTCACAAATAAATAAAAAACCTTTGGCGCGAGAGCACTTTCAACAAGTGAGTTGTGAGCCACGCTTTGATCTTATATTTCTGTTCTTACAGCTTGGCTCAGCATCAAGGAACGGAGGATGTGCGTTGTTAGTTTTTGTGAATGGCAGTGGTGGAAAGTAACTAAGTACGTTTACTCAAGTACTGTACTTAAGTTAAAAAAATATATATATATATATTTTTTACTTTACTGGAGTATTTCCAGTTTTCAGTACTTTTACTTTTACTCCACTACATCTCAGAGGCAAATATTGTACTTTTACTCCATTACAATTATATGAAAACTTTAGTTACTAGTTACTTTGTAGATTTGGATTATTATTACAAAACATACATTAACCACTTCAGCCCTAATACATTTTGGCCATTTGAAAATAGCCGATCTACAAGCTCACAAGTTGTCACGATGCGACACATTGTCAGCTTGTAGATCTGCTATTTTTAAAAGATCTGTTATAAACTTTATTTGAAAACTTGTGAAATGGGACATTCTGCATAATTTTCTTTCTACTTTTGGTACTTTAAGTACATTTTGATACCAATACTTTTGTACTTTTTCAATACGGGACTTTTACTTGTAACAGAGTATTTCTACATTGCAGTATTGATATTAAAAAAAAAATGTAGTACTTTTTCCACCACTGCTGAATGGATGTGATACTAAAACTCAACTTGGCGTCTCTATTTTGGGGCGTGATGTCATTACAGTCTTTCCTGTACTTTTTAGCCTTGTTTCTTTATTGCTTTTCTTTATCTTGTCTTGGTTTTTCTTTTGATTCTGTGAAACCCAGTCTTCTTTTTTCTTCTTCTTTTGGCCAGTTCCCATCATCTGTTTCCATCTGGATGTGTTTTCTGCCCTCTTCCTCTGTGACTCCTGCCACCTGCATGTCCTCTCTCATCCATGAATCTCCTCTTCCTCCTTCCTCTTCTCCTCTTACCTGGCAGCTACGCCTTCCTTCTCCCAATGTACTCCTCATCCCTCCTTTCCTTCTCCCAATGTACCCCTCATCCCTCCTTTCCTTCTCCCAATGTACCCCTCATCCCTCCTTTCCTTCTCCCAATGTACCCCTCATCCCTCCTTTCCTTCTCCCAATGTACCCCTCATCCCTCCTTTCCTTCTCCCAATGTACCCCTCATCCCTCCTTTCCTTCTCCCAATGTACCCCTCATCCCTCCTTTCCTTCTCCCAATGTACCCCTCATCCCTCCTTTCCTCCTCCCAATGTACCCCTCATCCCTCCTTTTCTTCTCCCAATGTACCCCTCATCCCTCCTTTCCTTCTCCCAATGTACCCCTCATCCCTCCTTTCCTTCTCCCAATGTACCCCTCATCCCTCCTTTCCTTCTCCCAATGTACCCCTCATCCCTCCTTTCCACACGTCCAAACCATCTCATTCTCAACCTGGCCTCTCTCTCTCTTTATCCCCAAACATTGTAACCTTGGCTGATCCTCTAATGAAGTCATGTCTGATCATGTCCTGCCATATGTCACTCCTAATGAGAAAGGTAGCATCCTCAATTGTGAAACCTCCAGCCCCGCCTCCTGTCTTTTCATCAGTGCCAATGTTTCCACGCCGTACAGCATGGCTGGTCTCACTACCGTCTTATACATCTCCCCTCTCACTCTTACTCAGTGGTGTAAAGTAACTAAGTACATTTACTCAAGCACTGTACTTAAGTACATTTTGAGGTATTTTTTACTTTACTGGAGTATTTCCAATGTTCAATACTTTTACTTCTACTCCACTACATCTCAGACAAATATTGTACTTTTTACTCCAGTAAGATTATTTGAAAACTTTAGTTACGTTGAATATTTTGAATATTATTAACATACATTAACCACTTCAACCTTATATACTTTGGCTATTTGAAAATAGCCGATCTACAAGCTCACTACAAGCTCACAATGCGTTGCCTTGCAACGTGTTGTGAGTTTGTAGATTTGAGCTTGTAAATCCTGGTTATATGGTTTAAGGGCTAGATTGAAGTGTGTGTGTCTGTGTGTGTGTGTGTGTGTGTGTGTGTGTGTGTGTTCAAGGTTGTGCTAGAGAGAGAGAGATTGCAAAAAGAGCAAAAAGAGAGTTGTACACATGAGCTTGGTATATATACTATATTATATACACCAACAGTATTTTTTAGTAGCTGCCACATTACTTTATGTAAACCAGTATCTTGTTTGATCACTTAACCCTCCTGCAGTGTTCACTGCCCCCCCCCCTCCCTCCCCTTTTTTCAGTGGTCCTGTTTTAACTCGTAAAATAACACAAAACACATAAATCATCATTTTCTTCAACCAGTGGTCAACAGAAGTCTCTCCACTGATTATACAAAGAACAGAAACTTTAAGAAAATTATTGTAAATACAAATTCTAAATGGAGACCATAATCTGTGTGTGTGTGTGTGTGTGTGTGTGTGTGTGTGTGTGTGTGTGTGTGTGTGTGTGTGTGTGTGTGTGTGTGTGTGTGTGTGTGTGTGTGTGTGTGTGTGTGTGTGTGTGTGTGTGTGTGTGTGTGTGTGTGTGTGTGTGTGTGTGTGTGTGTGTGTGTGTGCCTTACATAACATGTGTGTGTGTGCCTTACATAACATGGGGCGCCATGACCTCATTTCACTCTTACAGACAG